>NW_028297440.1:253700-258700 GCF_049724085.1 Artemia sp. Qi Xiang Cuo
CACACACAGACACACACACACAGACACACACACACAGAGACACACACACACAGACACACACACACACAGAGACACACACACAGAGACACACACACAGAGACACACACACATAGAGACACACACACACACAGAAACACACACACAGAGACACACACAGAGACAAACACACACAGAGACACACACAGAGACACACACACAGAGACACACGCACAGAGACACACACACAGAGACACACACACAGAGACACACACACAGAGACACACAAACACAGACACACACACACAGAGAGACACACAGAGAGACACACACACAGAGACACACACACAGAGACACACACACAGAGACACACACACAGAGACACAAACACAGAGACACACTCACAGAGACACACACACACAGACACACAAACAGAGACACACACACAAGACACACACACAGAGACACACACACAGAGACACACACACAGAGACACACACACAGAGACACACACACAGAGACACACACACACAGACACACACACAAAGACACACACACACAGACACACACACACAGACACACACACACAGAGACACACACACAGAGACACACACACAGAGACACACACACAGAGACACACACAGAGACACACACACAAACACACACACACACAGAGACACACACAGAAACACACACACACAGAGACACACACACACACACACACACACACAGACACACACACACAGACACACACACAGAGAGACACACACAGAGAGACACACACAGAGACACACACACAGAGACACACACAGAGAGACACAACACACAGAGACACACAAACAGAGACACACACACAGAGACACACACACACAGAGACACACACATAGAGACACCTACACAGAGACACACACACAGAGAAACACACACACACAGACACACGCACAGAGACACACACACACACAGAGATACACACAGAGACACACACACAGAGACACGCACAGAGACACACACATAGAGACACACACACACACACAAACACACACATAGACACAACACAGAGACACACACACAGAGACACACACACAGAGACACACAGACAGAAACACACACACAGAGACACACACGCACACAGAGACACACAGAGACACAGACACAGAGACACACACACAGAGACACACACACAGAGACACACACAGAGACACACACAGAGAGACACACACAGAGCACACACACACAAAGAGACACACACACGAGAGCACACACACACAGAGACACACATACAGAGACACACACACAGAGACAGACACACAGCGACACATACACAGAGACACACACACAGAGACACACACACAGAGACACACACACACAGAGACACACACACAGAGACACACAGACAAAGACACACACACAGAGACACACACACAGAGAAACACACACCGAGACACAAAAACAGAGAGACACACACAGAGACACACACACACAGAGACACACAGACACAGAGACACAGGCACAGAGACACACACACAGAGACACACACACAGAGACACACACACAGAGACACACACACAGAGACACACACACAGACACACACACACAGAGACACACACACAGAGACACACACACAGAGACAAACACACAGAGACACACACAAAGAGACACACACACAGAGACAGACACACAGCGACACACACACAGAGACACACACACAGAGACACACACACAGAGACACACACACACAGAGACACACACACACAGAGACACACACACAGAGACACACAGACAAAGACACATACACACACACACACACACAGACACACCCCCAGATACACACAGAGAGAGAGACACACACACAGAGACACACACACAGAGAGACAAACACAGACACACACACACAGAGACACACACACAGAGACACACACACAGAGACACACACACACAGACACACACACAGAGACACAGAGACACAGACACAGAGACACACACACGGAGACACAGACACAGAGACACACACACAGAGACACACACACAGAGACACTGGCCCAAAGACACACACACAGAGACACAGACACAGAGACACACACACAGAGACACACAGACAGAGAGACACACACACAGAGACACACACACACAGAGACACACACACAGAGACACACACACACAGAGACACA
This sequence comes from Artemia sp. Qi Xiang Cuo, assembly GCF_049724085.1. Lineage (NCBI taxonomy): Eukaryota > Metazoa > Arthropoda > Branchiopoda > Anostraca > Artemiidae > Artemia > Artemia sp. Qi Xiang Cuo. The sequence continues at coordinate 255,845 of NW_028297440.1, forward strand.
CACACACAGAGACACACACACAGAGACACAGACACAAGAGACACACACACAGAGACACACACACAGAGACACAAACACAGAGACACACTCACAGAGACACACACACACAGACACACAGACAGAGACACACACACACACAGACACACACACACACACACACACACACACAGAGACACACACACACAGACAAACACACACACACACACACAGAGACACACACAAACACAGACACACACACACACAGACACACACAGAGAGACACACAAACAGAGACACACACACATAGACACACACACAGATACACACACACAGAGACACACACAGAGAGAAACACACAGAGACACACACACAGAGAGACACACACAGAGACACACACAAAAAGACACACACACAGAGACACACACACAGAGACACACACACAGACACACACACACAGAGAGACACACACAGAGACACACACACAGAGACACACACACAGAGACACACACACAGAGACACAACACACAGAGACACACACACAGAGACACACACACAGTGACACACACACACAGACACACACACATAGAGACACCTACACAGAGACACACACACAGAGAAACACACACACACAGACACACGCACAGAGACACACACACACAGAGATACACACAGAGACACACACACAGAGAAACACACAGAGACACACACAAAGAGACACACACACAGAAACAAACACACACAGAGACACAACTCAGACACACACACAGAGACACACACACAGAGACACACACACAGCGACACACACACAGAGACACAGAGACACAGACACAGAGACACACACACTGAGACACAGACACATAGACACACACACAGAGACACACACACAGAGACACTGGCCCAGAGACACACACACAGAGACACAGACACAGAGACACACACACAGAGACACACACACAGAGAGACACACACACAGAGACACACACACACAGAGACACACACACAGAGACACACACACACAGAGACACACACACACAGAGACACACACACAGAGACACAGACACAGAGACACACACACAGAGACACACACACAGAGACACAAACACAGACACACAAACACAGACACACAAACACAGACACACACACACACAGAGACACAGACAGAGAAAAACACACAGAGAGACACACACAGAGACACACACACAGACACACACACAGAGAGACACACCCACAGAGACACACACACACAGACACACACACACAGAGACACACACACAGAGACACACACACAGAGACACACACACAGAGACACACACACAGAGACACACACACAGAGACACACACAGAGACACACACACAGAGACACACACACAGAGACACACACACAGAGACACACACACAGAGACACACACAAAAAGACACACACACAGAGACACACACACAGAGACACACACACAGACACACACACACAGAGAGACACACACAGAGACACACACACAGAGACACACACACAGAGACACACACACAGAGACACAACACACAGAGACACACACACAGAGACACACACACAGAGACACACACACACAGAGACACACACATAGAGACACCTACACAGAGACACACACGCAGAGACACACACACACACAGAGACACACACATACACAGACACACACACACACACACAAACACTCACACAAAGACACAGAGACACACACACAGAGAGACACAAACAGAGACACACAAACAGAGACACACACAAAGACACACAATCACAGACACAGACACAAACACACACACACACACAGACAGACAGACCCACAGACACACAGACAGAGAGAAACACACACAGAGACACACACACAGAGACAAACACACAGAGACACACACACAGAGACACACACACAGAGACACACACACAGACACACACACACACACAGAAACACACACACAGATACAAACACACACAGACACACACACACAGACAGACACACAGAGACACACACACAGAGACACACACACACAGACACACACACACAGAGACACACGCACAGAGACACACACACAGAGAGACACACAAACAGAGACACACACACACACGGAGACACACACACAGAGAGACAAACACACAGAGACACACACACAGAGACACACACACAGAGACACACACACAGAGACACACACACAGAGACACACACACAGAGACACACACACACAGAGACAAACACACACAGAGACACACACACAGAGACACACACACAGAGACACACACACAGACACACACACACACAGAGACACACACACAGAGACACACACACACACACAGACACACACACAGAGAGACACACACACAGACACACACACACGAGAGACACACACACATAGACACACACACACATAGACACACAAACACACAGACACACACACACATAGACACACACACACATAGACACACACACACAGAGACACACACACACAGAGACACACACACACAGAGACACACACACAGAGACACACACACACAGAGACAAAAACACAGAGACACACGCACAGAGACACACACACAGAGACACACACACAGAGACACACACACACAGAGACACACGCACAGAGACACACACACACAGACACACACACACAGAGACACACACACAGAGGCACACACACAAAGACACACACACAGAGACACAAACACAGAGACACACTCACAGAGACACACACACACAGACACACACACAGAGACACACACACACAGACACACACAGAGAGAGACACACACAGAGACACACACACAGACACACACACACAGAGACATACACACAGAGACACAAACACAGAAACAAACACACAAAGAGACACACACACAGAGACACACACACAGAG
>NW_028297440.1:261200-266200 GCF_049724085.1 Artemia sp. Qi Xiang Cuo
ACAGACAAACACACAGAGACCCACACACAGAGACACACACACAGACACACACACACAGAGACACACACACAGAGACACACACACACAGACACACATACAAAGAGACACACACACAGAGACACACACACAGAGACACACACACAGAGACACACACACAGAGACACACACACAGAGACACACACACAGAGACACACACAGAGACACACACACAGAGACACACACAAAGAGACACACACACAGAGACACACACACACACAGACACACAGAGAGACACACACACAGACACACACACACAGAGACACACACACAGAGACACACACACAGAGACAAAAACACAGACACACACACACAGAGACACACACACAGAGACACAACACACAGAGACACAAACACAGAGACACACACACAGAAACACACACACACAGAGACACACACACAGAGACACACACACACAAACACACACACACAGACAAACACACACACAGAGACACACACATAGAGACACACACACACAGACACACACACACAGAGACACACACACAGAGACACACACACAGAGACACAAACACAGAAACACACACAGAGACACAGACACAGAGACACAAACACAGCGACACAGACACAGAGACACACACACGGAGACACACACACACACACACACACACACACACACAGACACACACACACACCCCCACACTGAAACAAACAGAGACACAAACACAGAGACACACACACAGAGACACACACACAGAGACACACACAGACACACACACACAGAGACACACACACACACAGAGACAAAGACCAACAGACACTGACCGAGAGAGAAACACACCGAGACACACAAAGAGAGACACACACACACAAACAGAGACACACACACAGAGACACACACAACAGACACAAACATAGACAGACACACACACAGACACACACAATCACACACAAACAAACACACAAACACACACACACACACAACCACACACACAAAATATCACACCAGGACACACAGAGCCACACCCACCCACCCACCCACACACACACTCACCCACACCGACACACTCACAGACCCTCACAGACAGACACTCACACAGACACAGACACACAGACACATACACACAGACACATACACACACACAAACACAGAGACACACAGAGACACACAGAGACACACACACACACACACACACACACAGACACACAAACACACACAGACACACACACACACAGCCAAACACAGAGACACACACACACAGAGACAAACACACAGAGACACACACACAGAGACACACAAACACGAGAGACAAACACACAGACACAGACACACAGACACCGAAAGACAGAGACACAGACACAGACACAATCAATCTGACACCCAGACCGACAGACTAACACACCGAGACTCACACTCACACACTATGACTGACAGTGAGACAAACCGCCAGAAAGACAGAGCGACCGACACACGCAGACACACACACACAGAGACACACACAGAGAAACAGACACAGAGACACAGACACAGAGACACACACACAGGAGACACACACACAGAGACACACACACAGAGACACACACAGAGAGACACACAAACACAGACACACACACAGAGACACACACAGACACACACACACAGACAAACACAGAGAGAAACACACACAGAGACACACACACACAGAGACAAAGAGCCAGAGACACACACAGACACACACACACACATAGACAGACACAGAGACACAAACAAACACACAGAGACACACACACAGAGACGCACACAGAGACACACACCCAGAGACACACAACACAGAGACACACACACAGAGACACACACACACACACACACACACACACAGACACACACACAGACAGACACACAAACACACACACACATAAACACACAAACACACACAGACACACACACACAGACCCACAAACAGACACACACACACACACAGAAAAAAAAACAGACACAGAAACAGAGACAAAGACACACAGACACACACACAGATACACACACACAGAGACACACACACACAGAGACACACACACAGAGACACACACACAGAGAGACACATACAGAGACACACACACAGAGACACACACACAGAGACACACACACAGAGACACACACACAGAGACACACACAGAGAGACACACACACACAGAGACACACACACAGAGACACACACACACAGACACACACACACAGACACACAAAAACAGAAACACACACACACACACACACACAGAGACACAGACACAGAGACACACACACATAGAGACACACACACAGAGACACAGACACAGAGACACAGACACAGAGACACACACAGAGAGACACACACACAGAGACACACACACAGAGACACAGACACAGAGACACACACACAGAGACACACACACAGAGACACAAACACAGAGACACACCCACAGAGACACACACACAGAGACACACATGTTCCTTTAGTACCTACGCAATTAGGCTTAAATGAAGATATTTATGTAGAGTTTCAACTAGCTATGGCTACGTTTGCTAAAAACAAGCTATTTTCTTGTGAAAACACACAAAATCAGAAAAAATGTTCAATGTTCCTTTAGTACCTACGCAATTAGACTAAAAATGAAGATATCTATGCAGAGTTTCAACTAACTATGGCTAAGTTTACTAAAGACAAGCTATTTTCTTGCGAAAACACACAAAATCAGAAAAATGTTCAATGTTCCTTTAGTACCTACACAATTAGACTAAAAATGAAGATATTTATGCAGAGTTTCAACTAGCTATGGCTAAGTTTGCTAAAGACAAGCTATTTTCTTGTGAAAACACACGAAATCAGAAAAAATGATCAATGTTCCTTTAGTACCTACTCAATTAGACTAAAAATGAAGATATCTATGCAGAGTTTCAACTAGCTATGGCTAAGTTTGCTAAAGACAAGCTATTTTCTTGCGAAAACACACAAAATCAGAAAAAATGTTCAATGTTCCTTTAGTACCTACACAATTAGACTCAAAAATGAAGATATTTATGCAGAGTTTCAACTAGCTATGGCTAAGTTTACTAAAGACAAGCTATTTTCTTGTGAAAACACACAAAATCAGAAAAATGTTCAATGTTCCTTTAGTACCTACACAATTAGGCTTAAATGAAGATATTTATGCAGAGTTTCAACTAGCTATGGCTAAGTTTTCTAAAGACAAGCTATTTTCTTGCGAAAACACACAAAATCATAAAAAAAATGTTCAATGTTCCTCTAGTACCTACGCAATTAGGCTGAAATGAAGATATATATGCAGAGTTTCAACTAGCTATGGCTAAGTTTGCTAAAGACAAGCTATTTTCTTGCGAAAACACACAAAATCAGAAAAAATATTGTTAGGTTAGATTAAGTTAGATTAGGTTAGGTTGGCCTACGTACGCGCGCATATAGGTTAGGTTAGGTTGGATTAAGTTAGGTTAGGTTAAGTTAGGTTAGGTTAGATTAAGCTAGGTTAGGTTAAGTTAGGTTAGGATAGGTTAGATTAAGTTAGGTTAGGCTAAGTTAGGTTAGGCTAGGTTAGCCTACGGACGCACGCGGACGGCGCGGCAACTAACCGAACCTAACTGCATCTAACCTATCCTAACCTAACTTAACCTCACCTAACTTAATCTAACCGAACCTAACTTAACCTAACCTAACTTAATCCAACCTAACCTAACCTATATGCGCGCGTACGTAGGCCAACCTAACCTAATCTAACTTAATCTAACCTAACAATATTTTTTGTGATTTTGTGTGTTTTCGCAAGAAAATAGCTTGTCTTTAGCAAACTTAGCCATAGCTAGTTGAAACTCTGCATATATATCTTCATTTAAGCCTAATTGAGTAGGTACTAGAGGAACAGTGAACATTTTTTTTCTGATTTTGTGTGTTTTCGCAAGAAAATAGCTTGTCTTTAGCAAACTTAGCCATAGCTAGTTGAAACTCTCCATAAATATCTTCATTTAAGCCTAAATTTGTAGGTACTAAATGAACATTGAACATTTTTTCTGATTTTGTGTGTTTTCGCAAGAAAATAGCTTGTCTTTAGCAAACTTAGCCATAGCTAGTTGAAACTCTACATAAATATCTTCATTTTTAGACTAATTGTGTATGTACTAAATTAACATTGAACATTTTTTCTGATTTTGTGTGTTTTCGCAAGAAAATAGTTTGTCTTTAGCAAACTTAGCCATAGCTAGTTGAAACTCTGCATAGATATCTTCATTTTTAGTCTAAATGCGTAGGTACTAAAGGAACATTGATAATTTTTTCTGATTTTGTGTGTTTTCACAAGAAAATAGCTTGTCTTTAGCAAACTTTGCCATAGCTTGTTGAAACTGTGCATAAATATTTTCATTTTTAACCTAATTGCGTAGGTACTAACGGAACATTGAACATTTTTTCTGATTTTGTGTGTTTTCGCAAGAAAATAGCTTGTCTTTAGCAAACTTAGCCATAGATAGTTGAAACTGTGCATAAATATCTTCATTTTTAGTCTAATTGTGTAGGTACTAAAGGAACATTGATCATTTTTCTGATTTTGTGGGTTTTCACAAGAAAATAGCTTGTCTTTAGCAAACTTAGCCATAGCTAGTTGAAACTCTGCATAGATATCTTCATTTTTAGTCTAATTGCGTAGGTACTAAAGGAACATTGATCATTTTTTCTTATTTTGTGTGTTTTAACAACAAAATAGCTTGTCTTTAGCAAACTTAGCCATAGCTAGTTGAAACTCTGCATAAATATCTTCATTTTTAGTCTAATTGTGTAGGTACTAAAGGAACATTGAACATTTTTTTCTGATTTTATGTGTTTTCACAAGAAAATAGCTTGTCTTTAGAAAACTTAGCCATAGCTAGTTGAAACTCTGCATAAATATCTTCATTTTTAGTCTAATTGTGTAGGTACTAAAGGAACATTGAACATTTTTTCTGATTTTGTGTGTTTTCACAAGAAAACACACAAACACGATTTTGT
>NW_028297440.1:271200-298949 GCF_049724085.1 Artemia sp. Qi Xiang Cuo
CAAATTAATAAGAAACCTTTTCGCGTGCTAAAACAATTCATCGCTAAGATGTTTCTTGCCTAATTGTTTCCATGGCCGTTGGTTATTAATATCTTTTGGAGTTCGACCAAAAGAGTTGTTCCTGAGGCAAAGACATTAATGATTTGGATCTACTCCTGGAGAAATATTTCTAGGCGAAAATTTTTAAAGTCTGACAAATGATGTCATTGATTGATTGATCTGTCAAGAAAGGGGAAATTAATTTGTTGTTTCTAAGGGGAATTATTGATTCACGATAGGTGAATTGAGGTCGACAGCACAGGTGTTCCAAATTCCGGGAAACTCATATCATTTGACTCGAGAGCAACAACAATAAATACTATTTCTGGACACCATGACATTCACGATCGATTACGCAATCAAGTTCTCGGAAATTCACTTCCCCCTCGAGTCCTAGATCAATAACATTGGCCCCGTTAGAATTCAATGCGCAGGCGCAACCTTCGCCCCGGAGCTATTACAAATAGAAACATCAAATAAATCGACCTTGGAAAAAGAGGTCATTGACCGATTACGCAATCTTTCTCCCTAGGGAGGCTATGCCCTTATTTGGTGTACTGACAGCATTAAAAATGCCGACAGAACCACGTGGTTCTGTTCGGACTCAATAAGGCCCTTCTACTTATACTTCCCAATAACCAATAAATAATACTGGCAAGTCCGGCGCCCCCTTCATGGCAATTTCCCTTCCCCCATGAAAACTTCCATCATGAACAGATCCTCCAACATAACCCCCGACCCACCCTTCCCAACCCCTAACAGAAAAAAACACAACTGAAAAAATATTTTTAAATCCCAAAAACCCAAACAAAATTTTAAAAATTGGTAAATTTAATAACTTTTATCCCACCCACAGGGCACTTCGGGGGCTTAAGTCATCCTAAAAGACATATTTATCATATTTTCGACCATTCTGAACAAAATAGCTATCTCAGAATTTTGAACGGGTGACTTTGGGAAAAAAATAAGCGCGGGAGGGGGCCTAGTTGCCCTCCATTTTTTTTGGTCACTTAAAAAGAGCACTAGAACTTTTAATTTCCGTTCCAATGAGTCCTCCCAAGATATTCTAGGACCACTGGGTTGATACGATCAACCCAGGGAAAAAAAACAAAAAAAACAACAAAAAACAAATAAACACGCATCCGTGATCTTTCTTCTGGCAAAAAATGTAAAATTCCACATTTTTGTAGATAGGAGCTTTAAACCTCTACAGTAGGGTTCTCTGATACGCTGAATATGATGGTGTGATTTTCATCAAGGTTCTATAACTTTTAGGGGGTCTTTTCTCCTTTTTTTGAAAATCAGCCAAATGTTCTCAGGCGCGTAATTTTTGATAGGTAGGCTTAAAGTCGATGAAACTTATATCTTTGAAATCAGCATTGAAATCTGATTCTTTTGATATATCTATTGGTATCAAAAACCCGTTTTCTAGAGTTTCGGTTACCATTGAGCCGGGTCGCTCCTTACTTACAGTTCGTTACCACGAACTGTTTGATACCATAGTATTTGAAAACCTTCCAAAGTTTTTGGTGATCTAACGAGTCAAAAGCTTTCTCAAAGTATATAAAGACCAAGTACAACTTATTGTGCCATGCATTCACTTTTTTAAACAGCATTCTAAGAGTAAATACAAGATCGGTTCATGATCGGTTAGGTCAGAATCCATGCTGCTACTCTCTGAGATGTTCTTTCAATGCTGGCTGGATTCTGTTAAGGAGTATAGTCGCCAATACTTTGTTAGGTATTTATACAAGGCTGATTGACCTCCAGTTTTCGCACTTTGCAGCGTTGTTTTATTTTCAATATTTTGACAAGAAAACTTTTTGACCAATCCTTGGGAATTTTCTTTGTTCTAGCTATAGAGAAAAACGTGGTCCCTACAATTATGCATGCAGCTACTGAACATTTAATCATTTCAGCCACCATTCGGTATTCTCAAGGGACCTTTCCAGACTTCAGTTTCCTAGCCGCCTATAGTATCTCCCCACCAAAGGGTACCTTAATATTGACGGCTAGATTTAGAAATGGCCTGTCGGGTATATCTGAAGGATTGGAAGGTGGCGGTCTATTTGATAATTTTTCAAAATGTGTCACCCATGCTTCATTCACTTTATCAGGCTCAGTAAGAAGTTTTCCAAACTCGTCTTTGACGGGTCCGTCTTTCTTTGAACGTTTTCCAACTATCTGATTGGTAATGCGGTACACTGACCGAGAGTCCCCCCGTCTAGCATCTTCTTCAACCTTCTGAGCTTTCTGTTCAAGGCTACGATATTTATCAGCACGGACGCTCTTCTTGATTGCCCTATCAAGAAAAATAAAAAAAACAAGTTTTTTAAACTGAAAGTAAGGAGCGACATTAAAACTTAAAACGAACAGAAATTATTCCGTATATGAAAGGGGCTGTCCCCTCCTCAACGCCTCGCTCTTTACGCTAAAGTTTTTTATTGTTTTAAAAAATAAAGTTGTGAGACAGAGTCAAACTTTAGCGTAAAGAGCGAGGCGTTGAGGAGGGGACAGCCCCTTCATATACGGAATAATTTCTGTTCGTTTTAAGTTTTAATGTTGCTCCTTACTTTCAGTTGAAAAAACTTGTTTTTTTTATTTAATTTCTGATCGTTTTTTAGTTAATGCAGCTTTTATTTGTATAAAAATTTTACTTTTCTTTTGCTAAATGGATGTCTTTACAAATTAACTTACGTAACTAACTTCTATATTCGTATATTTTTCTTCTGGCAAAAAATACAAAGTTGCAGATTTTTGCAGATATGAGCTTGAAACCTATGTAATAGGGTTTTCTGATACGCTGAATCTGACGGTGTGATTTTCATTAAAATTCTTTCACTTGTAGGGGATGTATCCCCCCTCTTTAAAAAATCGAGTTAATTTTCTCAGGCTCGTTGCCTTTGATGAGTAATACTAAACTTAATAAAATTTATATATTTAGGATCAGCATTATAAACACATTCTTTTGATACATTTATTGACATCAAAATTTCGTTTTTAAAAGTTTCGATTACTATTGAGCCGTATCGCTTGTCAATTTAAACAAGTTTTTCTGACACAATTTACAGACCAGCTTTCTACTTCATATATTTTTGTTATAAATTGATAGGTGATTTGAATAATAGGAATTCAAATATTTTGTCTATGAAATAAAAGCTAACTCAATTTGCAAAAAGGTATGCCATTTTGCACAACTCTTATCTGATTGAATTGTCGCCGACAATGAGATTTAATCACTGCTAAGCCTATTGTTACTGTGAGAGAGTTACCCGATTTACAGCTTAGTGTTAACTGACAGACTTCCAAATACGAACATTTTGAAAAGCAGACAAAAAATCGGGCATTATAATCAGAATTATTTGATTAACATTTAAAAAGGGGCAATGAGATATATGATCTGTATAATACACAAGTGATGTTTGATAAGTATTGTCAATTTAAAATAGGATCTAACGTTCCCCCTTCGTCCCCCCCCCCCCCATTTCTGAGGCCAGGGAGGGGAGGAGTCAATTTCGGAGGCCCGAAGGAGTTGTTAACTCGGGTAATTTGTTTTAAATTTGAAAAATGCCTAACGACGAATAGGAAATGCATTTTTCTTTACATGGTGTTCGTTCAATTGAAAGCGAGGATTTCTGTTAAATAAATAATTCTTATATTTTTTCCGTTCAATTGAAAGCGAGAATTTCTGTTAAATAAATAATTGTTATTGTCTATTCATTTGTGTTAAATAAAAATCTTGAATCTGGAAAATGAAAAAAATAAGTATTTAAACAAAATGTACGATGCTGCTAATTAAGGAATAGTAGACTACACTCAGAATTGTTTGCATGAGGGGCCTGTCTGTGTCTCTTTGAGCTGTTTGTGTCTCTTGAGGCTGTGTGTGTCTCTTTGGGCTGTGTGTCTCTTTGAGCTGTTTGAGTCTTTTTGGTCTGTTTGTGTGTCTCTTTGGGCTGTTTGACTCTTTTTGGTCTGTGTTTGTCTCTTTGAGCTGTTTGTGTCTCTTTGGGCTGTGTGTGTTTCTGTGGGCTTTGTGCGTCTCTTTGGGCTGTGTGTCTAGTTGGACTGTTTGAGTCTTTTCGATCTGTTTGTGTCTCTATGGGCTGTTTGAGTCTTTTGGGGCTGTGTTTGTCTCTTTGGGCTTCTGTCTCTTTGGGCTGTTTGTGTTTCTTTGGGATATGTGTGTCTCTTTGGACTGTTTGAGTCATTTCGGTCTGTGTGTCTTTCTTTTGGCTGTTTGTGTCTCTTAGGGGTCGTGTGTGTCTCTTTAGGCTGTGTGTCTCTTTGGGAAGTTTGAATCTTTATGGTCTGTGTGTGCCTCTTTTGGCTGTTTGTGTCGTTTTGGGCTTTTTTGGCTTTTTTTGTCGTTTTGGGCTTTGTGTGTCTCTATTGGATGTGTGCGTCTCTTTGGGCTGCGTGCATCTCTTTGAGCTGTATGTGTCTCTTGGGATGTTTGAATCATTTTGCTCTGTGTGTGTTTCTTTTGGCTGTTTGTGTCTCTTAGAGGCCATGTATGTCTCTTCAGGCAATGTGTGTCTCTTTGGGGTGTTTGAATCTTTTTGGTATGTATGTGTCTGTATGGGCGCTTTTTTGTCTCTTTGGGCTGTGTGTGCGTGTCTCTTTGGGCTTCGTGTGTCTCTTAGGACTGTGTGTATGTCTCTTTAGCCTGTGTGTGTCTCTTTGGGCTGTGTGTGTCTCTTTAGGCTGTGTGTCTCTTTGGGCAGTTTGAATCTTTATGGTCTGTGTGTGCCTCTTTTGGCTGTTTGTGTCGTTTTGGGCTTTGTGTCCCTCTGTTGGATGTGTGCATCTCTTTGGGCCGTGTACGTCTCTTTGAACTGTATGTGTCTCTTTGGGCTGTGGGTGTCTCTTTGTGATGTGTGTGTCTCCTTAGGCTGTGTGTGTCTCGTTGGACTGTGTGTCTATTTGGGATGTCTGAGTCTTTTTTGGTCTGTATGTGTCTCTTTGGGCTGTTTGAGTCTTTTAGGTCTGTGTTTGTCTCTTTGGGTTGTGTTTTCTCTTTGGGATGTCTGTGTCTCTTTGAGCTGGGCTGTTTGTGTTTCTTTGGGTTATGTGTGTCTCTTTGGACTGTTTGAGTCATTTCGGTCTGTGTGTCTTTCTTTTGGCTGTTTGTGTCTCTTAGGGGTCGTGTGTGTCTCTTTAGGCTGTGTGTCTCTTTGGGCAGTTTGAATCTTTATGGTCTGTTTCTGCCTCTTTTGGCTGTTTGTGTCGTTTTGGGCTTTTTTGGCTTTTTGTGTCGTTTTTGGCTTTGTGTGTCTCTGTTGGATGTGTGCGTCTCTTTGGGTCGCGTGCATCTCTTTGAGCTGTATGCGTCTCTTGGGATTTTTGAGTCATTTTGGTCTGTGTGTGTTTCTTTTGGCTCTTTGTGTCTCTTAGAGGCCATGTGTGTCTGTTTGGGCACTGTGTGTATCTTTGGTGTGTTTGAATCTATTTTGGATGTGTATGTCTATATGGGCGTTTTTTGTCTCTTTGGGCTGTGTGTGTGTGTGTCTCTTTGGGCTTTGTGTGTCTCTTCGGACTGTGTGTATGTCTCTTTAGCCTCTGTGTGTCTCTTTGGGCTGTGTGTGTCTCTTTAGGCTGTGTGTCTCTTTGGGCAGTTTGAATCTTTATGGTCTGTGTGTGGCTCTTTTGGCTGTTTGTGTCGTTTTTGGCTTTGTGTCTCTCTGTTGGATGTGCGCATCTCTTTGGGCCGTGTACGTCTCTTTGAAATGTATGTGTCTCTTTGGGCTGTGGGTGTCTCTTTGTGATGTGTGTGTCTCTTTAGGCTGTGTGTGTCTCGTTGGACTGTGTGTCTTTTTGGGATGTCTGAGTCTTTTTGGTCTGTATGTGTCTCTTTGGGCTGTTTGAGTCTTTTAGGTCTGCGTTTGTCTCTTTGGGTTGTGTTTTCTCCTTGGGATGTCTGTGTCTCTTTGAGTTGTTTGTGTCTCTTGAGGCTGTGTGTGTCTCTTTGGGCTGTGTGTCTCTTCGGGCTGTTTGAGTCTTTTTGGTCTGTTTGTGTGTCTCTTTGGGCTGTTTGAGTCTTTTTGGTCTGTGTGTGTCTCTTTGGACTGTTTGTGTCTCTTTGGGCTGTGTGTGTTTCTTTGGGCTTTGTGCGTCTCTTTGGGATCTGTGTCTCGTTGGACTGTTTGAGTCTTTTTGATCTGTTTGTGTCATTTTGGGCTGTTTGAGTCTTTTTTGGGCGGTGTTTGTCTCTTTGGGCTGTTTGTGTCTCTTTGGGGCTGTGTGTCTTTCTTTGGGCTATTTTCGTATCTTTGTAGTTTCTGATTCATTTTTGTCTGTGTTTGCTTCTTTTGACTGTTTGTGTGTCTTAGGAGTCATGTGTGTCTCTTTGGGCTATGTGTGTCTCTTTGGGGTGTTTTAATCTGTTTGGTCTGTATGTGTCTCTGGGCTTTGTGTGTCTCTTCGGGCTGTGTGTGTCTCTTTAGCCCGTGTGTGTCTCTTTGGGCTGTTTGTGTTTCTTTGGGCTATGTGTGTCTCTTTGGGGTGTTTGAGTCATTTTGCTCTTTGTGTGTTTCTTTCGGCTGTTTGTGTCTCTTAGGAGACATGTGTGTCTCTTTGAGCTTTTTTGGGGTGTCTGGCTCTTTTGGTCTGTCTGTATCTCTTTGGGCTGTTTGAGTCTTTTATGTCTGTGTTTGTCTCTTTGCGTTTTGTTTCTCTTTGGGCTGTCTGTGTCTCTTTGAGCTGTTTGTGTCTCTTAAAGCTGTGTGTGTCTCTTTGGGCTGTGTGTCTCTTTGAGCTGTTTGTGTCTCTTGAGGATGTGTGTGTCTCTTTGGGCTGTGTGTCTCTTTGGGACTGTTTGAGTCTTTTTGGTCTGTTTTTGTGTCTCTTTGGGCTGTTTGAGTCTTTTTGGTCTTTGTTTGTCTCTTTGGGCTGTTTGTGTCTCTTTGGGCTGTGTGTGTTTCTTTGGGCTTTGTGTGTCTCTTTGGGCTGTGTGTCAATACGTTTGAGCAATAAATATCTTTAAGCTTAACCCGTCTCTATTCTTTAGAATAGTTCTATTGTAAGCAAGTAACAAACTCTTTCCTGAAGTCACCTCTTGGATACACAATGCAGAAACTTCATTTAAGAAACTATGAAAAAATTGTAAGTAAGTAAGTAACAAATTATTTCTTAAATTCACCTCTTGGATACACAATACAGAAATTTCATTGAAGAAATTATAAAAAAATTGCAAGTAAGTAACTTTTTTTTCTCTTTATCACAAACAATTTTCACTTAGCTACACGATATAGAAATTTAATTCAAGAAATTAAGAGAAAATTCTCAGTAAGTAACAATTTCTTTCTTGAAGTCAACTTTTGGATACACAATATGGAAATTTCATTCAAGAATTTCATTACTTAGATACGTGATGTAGAAATTTTATTCAATAAATTATGAAAAAATTCTCAGTAAGTAACAATTTCTTTCTTGAAGTCAACTCTTGGATACACAATACGGAAATTTCATTTAAGAAATTATAAAAAAATTGTAAGTAAGTAATAAACTCTTTCCTGAAGTCACCTCATGGATTCACAATGCAGAAACTTCATTTAAGAAACTATGAAAAAATTGTAAGTAAGTAACAAATTCTTTGTTGGAGTCACCTCTTTGATACACAAAACAGAAATTTCATTAAAGAAATTCTGAAGAAATTGTAGGTAATTAGCAAATTCAGTCTTAAATTCACCTGCTGAAAAAACGAAAAGATGTTTTTTTCCAGAATTTATGACAAAATTCCAAGTAAGCACCAACTTCTTAATTATTTTCATGACTTCGAAATACGACGTAGAAATTTAATTCAAGAAACTATGAAGAAATTCTCAGGAAGTAACAATTTCTTTCTTGAAGTCAACTCTTGGATACACAATACGGAAATTTCATTCAAGAAATTATGAAAATATTTGTAAGTAAGTAACAAACTCTTTTTTTTTATTTCACCTCTTGGATATACAGTACAGATACTTAATTCAAGAAATTATGAAAAAATCGCAAGTAAGTAACTTTTTTTTCTCTTTATCATTTCTTTCAAGAAATTATGACAAAATTCTAAGTAAGTAACAAACTCTTAATTGTTTTCACGACTTAGATATACGATGTAGAAATTTAATTCAAGAAATTATGAAGAAATTCTCAGTAAGTAACAATTTCTTTCTTGAAGTCAACTCTTGGATACACAATACGGCAATTTAATTCAAGAAATTATGAAAATATTTGTAAGTAAGTAACAAACTCTTTTTTGATTTCACCTCTTGGATATACAGTACAGATACTTCATTCAAGAAATTATGAAAAAATCGCAAGTAAGTAACTTTTTTTTTCTCTTTATCACAAACAATTTTCACTTAGCTACACGATATAGAAATTTAATTCAAGAAATTATGAAAAAATTCTCAGTAAGAGTGGCGCCACTTAGAGTGGCGCGCCACTCTAAGTGAACCTAGATCAACCCAACTTTTTGGATATCTCTCTCACTATGACTCTGTTTGTGTGTCGTGTCAAATTTCGACTGCACGATTTAGGAAAAAAGAGGCGTGAGAGGCGGCGTAGTTACCTTCCAATCTTTTTAACATCAAAACTTAAACGGTCAGAAATAGAGGCTGTTTCCAAAGATTTAGCTAAAAAAACAGTCTGGTTGAAAACGTGGAGTTTTCGTTCTGCTCACTTTTTGCAATGTGTAGGAACCGGTGGGGAATCCCCGCTCATTTGGAAAGGTGCCAAGGAAAGGCAAGCAAATAGCATGTAGTTTCAAAACGTGTTTAATCGCGTTTCTTGAATGAAGTATCTGTACTTTATGTTCAAGAGATGAAATCAATAAAGAGCTTGTTACTTACTTACAAATATTTTCATAATTTCTTGAATGAAATTTCCATATTATGTATCCAAGAGTAGACTTCAAGAAAGAAATTGTTACTTACTGGGAATTTTTTCATAATTTCTTGAATTAAATTTCTACATCGTGTAGCAAAGTGAAAATTGTCTGTGATAAAGAGAAAAAGAAAAAAAAGGTTATGAAATTTCCGTATTGTGTATCCAAGAGTTGACTTCAAGAAAGAAATTGTTACTTACTGAGAACTTTTTCATAATTTCTTGAATTAAATTTCTACATCGTGTAGCTAAGTGAAAATTGTTTGTGATAAAGAGAAAAAAAAAGTTACTTACTTGCGATTTTTTCATAATATTCTGAATGAAGAATCCGTACTGTATATCCAATGGGTTAAAAAAAAAAGAGTTTGTTACTTACTTACAAATATTTTCATAATTTCTTGAATGGAATTTCTGTATTGTGTACCCAAGAGTTGACTTCAAGAAAGAAATTGTTACTTACTGAGAATTTCTTCATAATTTCTTGAATTAAATTTCTACGTCGTATATCTAAGTCGTGAAAACAATTAAGAGTTTGTTACTTACTTAGAATTTTGTCATAATTTCTTGAACGAAATGTCTTTTCGTTTATCCAGCAGGTGAATTCAAAAAAGAATTTGCTACTTACTTACAATTTTTTCATAATTTCTTTAATGAAATTTCTGTATTGCGCATCCAAGAGGTGACTTCAAGAAAGAATTTGTTACTTACTTACAATTTTTTCATAGTTTCTTAAATGAAGTCTCTGCATTGTGTATCCAAGAGGTGAATTCAGGAAAGAGTTTTTTACTTGCTTACAATTTTTTCATAATTTCTTAAATTAAATTTCCATATTGTGTATCCAAGAGTTGACATCAAGAAAGAAATTGTTACTTGCTGATAATTTTTTCATAATTTCTTGAATTAAATTTCTACATCGTGTATCTAAGTCATGAAATTCTTGAATGAAATTTCCATATTGTGTATCCAAGAGTTGAGTTCAAGAAAGAAATTGTTACTTACTGAGAATTTTCTCATAATTTCTTGAATTAAATTTCTATATCGTGTAGCTAAGTGAAAATTGTTTGTGATAAAGAGAAAAAAAGTTACGTACTTGCGATTTTTTCATAATTTCTTGAATGAAGTATCTGTACTGTATATCCAAGAGGTGAAATCAAAAACGAGTTTGTTACTTACTTACAAATATTTTCATAATTTCTTGAAAGAAATTTCCGTATTGTGTATCCAAGAGTTGACCTCAAGAAAGAAATTGTTACTTACTGAGAATTTCTTCATAATTTCTTGAATTAAATTTCTACATCGTATATCTAAGTCGTGAAAACAATTAAGAGTTTGTTACTTACTTAGAATTTTGTCATAATTTCTTGAATGAAATGATAAAGAGAAAAAAAAGTTACTTACTTGCGATTTTTTCATAATTTCTTGAATGAAGTATCTGTACTGTATATCCAGGATTTGAAATAAAAAAAAAGAGTTTGTTAATTACTTACAAATATTTTCATAATTTCTTGAATGAAATTTTCGTAGTGTCTATCCAAGAATTGACATCAAGAAAGAAATTGTTACTTACTGAGAATTTCTTCATAATTTATTGAATTAAATTTCTACGTCGTATATCTAAGTCATGAAAACAATTAAGAGTTTGTTACTTTCTTAGAATTTTGTCATAATTTCTTGAACGAAATGTCTTTTCGTTTATCCAGCAGGTGAATTCAAGAAAGAATTTGCTACTTACTTACAATTTTCTCATAATTTATTTAATGAAATTTCTGTATTGTGTATCCAAGAGGTGACTTCAAAAAAGAATTTGTTACTTACTTACAATTTTTTCATAGTTTCTTAAATGAAGTTTCTGCATTGTGTATCCAAGAGGTGACTTCAGGAAAGAGTTTGTTACTTGCTTACAATTTTTTCATAATTTCTTAAATGAAATTTCCGTATTGTGTATCCAAGAGTTGACTTCAAGAAAGAAATTGTTACTTACTGAGAATTTTTTCATAATTTATTGAATTAAATTTCTACATCGTGTATCTAAGTCATGAAATTCTTGTATGAAATTTCCATATTGTGTATCCAAGAGTTGACTTCAAGAAAGAAATTGTTACTTACTGAGAATTTTCTCTTAATTTCTTGAATTAAATTTCTATATCGTGTAGCTAAGTGAAAATTGTTTGTGATAAAGAGAAAAAAAGTTACTTACTTGCGATTTTTTTATAATTTCTTCAATGAAATTTCTGTATTGTGTATCCAAGAGGTGAATTTAAGAAAGAATTTGTTACTTACTTACTTACAATTTTTTCATAGTTTCTTAAATGAAGTTTCTGCATTGTGTATCCAAGAGGTGACTTCAGGAAAGAGTTTGTTACTTGCTTACAATAGAACTATTCTAAAGAATAGAGACGGGTTAAGCTTAAAGATATTTATTGCTCAAACGTATTGACACACAGCCCAAAGAGACACACAAAGCCCAAAGAAACACACACAGCCCAAAGAGACACAAACAGCCCAAAGAGACAAACATAGACCAAAAAGACTGAAACAGCCCAAAGAGACACACAAACAGACCAAAAAGACTCAAACAGTCCCAAAGAGACACACAGCCCAAAGAGACACACACAGCCTCAAGAGACACAAACAGCTCAAAGAGACACACAGCCCAAAGAGACACACACAGCCTCAAGAGACACAAACAGCTAATATAGACACAGACAGCCCAAAGAGAAACACAACCTAAAGAGACAAACACAGACCTAAAAGACTCAAACAGCCCAAAGAGACACATACAGACCAAAAAGAGTCAGACACCCCAAAAAAGCTCAAAGAGACACACATGTCTCCTAAGAGACACAAACAGCCGAAATAAACTCTCACATAGCAAAAATACTAAAACCTCAAACCGATACACACGAATCAAACATAAACACAAGCTTCCCATAGAGACACAAACGACCTAAAGAGACACACATAGACCAAATTGTAACAAAACGTTAAAACAGACACCTCCACCACAAACATAAAACCAAATCACAAGAGACAAATAAACTCCAAGGAGACAAACATGACTCCTAAGAGACACAAACAGTCAAAAGAAACAAACACAGACCAAAATGACTCAAACAGCCCAAAGAGACACACATAGCCCAAAGAAACACAAACAGCCCCAAAGAGACACAAACAGCCCCAAAGAGACAAAATCAGCCGAAAAAAGACTCAAACAGCCCAAAGTGACACAAACAGATCAAAAATACTCAAACAGTCTAACGAGACACACATCCCAAAGAGACACACAAAGTCCAAAGAAACACACACAGCCCAAAGAGACACAAACAGTCCAAAGAGACACACACAGACCAAAAAGACTCAAACAGCCCAAAGAGACACACAAACAGACCAAAAAAGACTCAAACAGCCCGAAGAGACACACAGCCCAAAGAGACACACACAGCCTCAAGAGACACAAACAACTCAAAGAGACACAGACATCCCAAGGAGAAAACACAACCCAAAGAGACAAACGCAGACCTAAAAGACTCAAACAGCCCAAAGAGACACATATAGACCAAAAAGACTCAGACATCTCAAAAAGACACACAGTCCAACGAGACACACACAGCCTAAAGAGACACACACATCACAAAGAGACACCCACAGCCCAAAGAGACACATACATTTCAAAGAGACGTACACGGCCCAAAGAGATGCGCACATCCAACAGAGAGACACAAAGCCCAAAACGACACAAACAGCCAAAAGAGGCACACACAGACCATAAAGATTCAAACTGCCCAAAGAGACACACAGCGTAAAGAGACACACACAGCCCAAAGAGACACACAGAGGCTAAAGAGACATACACACAGGCCTAAGATACACAAAAACCCCAAAGAGACACACACCCCCACCCCCAAAAGAGAAAAAAACACGCCCATACAGACACATACATACCAAATAGATTCAAACACACCAAAGAGACACACATTGCCCAAAGAGAGACACATGGCCTCTAAGAGACACAAACAGCCAAAAGAAACACACACAGACCAAAATGACTAAAACATCCCAAGAGACACATACAGCTAAAAGAGATGCACGCGACCCAAAGAGACGCATACATCCAACAGATACACACAAAGCCCAAAACGACACAAAAACCCAAAAAAGCCCAAAACGACACAAACAGCCAAAAGAGGCAGAAACAGACCATAAAGATTCAAACTGCCCAAAGAGACACACAGCCTAAAGAGACACACACGACCCCTAAGAGACACAAACAGCCAAAAGAAAGACACACAGACCGAAATGACTCAAACAGTCCAAAGAGACACACATAACCCAAAGAAACACAAACAGCACAGCTCAAAGAGACACAGACATCCCAAAAAGAAAACACAGCCCAAAGAGACAAACACAGACCTAAAAGACTCAAACAGCCCAAAGAGACAAATACAGACCAAACAGACTCAGACATCCCAAAAAGACAAACAGTCCAACGAGACACAAACAGCCAAAGGAGACACACACATCACAAAGAGACACCCACAACTCAAAGAGACACATACAGTTCAAAGAGACGTACACGGCCCAAAGAGATGCACACATCCAACAGAGAGACACAAAGCCCTAAACGACACAAACAGCCAAAAGAGGCACACACAGACCATAAAGATTCAAACTGCCCAAAGAGACACACAGCCTAAAGAGACACACACAGCCCAAAGAGACACACACAGGCTAAAGAGACATACACACAGTCCGAAGAGACACACGAAGCCCAAAGAGACACGCACACACAGCCCAAAGAGACAAAAAAGCGCCCATACAGACACATACATACCAAAAAGATTCAAACACCCCAAAGAGACACACATTGCCCGAAGAGACATACATGGCCTCTAAGAGACACAAACAGCCAAAAGAAACACACACAGAGCAAAATGATTCAAACATCCCAAGAGGCACATACAGCTCAAAGAGATGCACGCAGCCCAAAGAGACGCACACATCCAATAGAGACACACAAAGCCCAAAACGACAAAAAAAGCCAAAAAAGCCCAAAACGACACAAACAGCCAAAAGAGGCACACACAGACCATAAAGATTCAAACTTCCCAAAGAGACACACAGCCTAAAGAGACACACACGACCCCTAAGAGACACAAACAGCCAAAAGAAAGACACACAGACCGAAATGACTCAAACAGTCCAAAGAGACACACATATCCCAAAGAAACACAAACAGCCCAAAGAGACAGAAGCCCAAAGAGACAAACACAGCCCAAAAAAGACTCAAACAACCCAAAGAGACACAAACGGATCAAAAAGACTCAAACAGTCCAACGAGACACACAGCCCAAAGAGACGCACAAAGCCAAAGGAAACACAGACAGCCCAAAGAGACACAAACAGCCCAAAGAGACAAACACAGACCAAAAAGACTCAAACAGCCCAAAGAGACACACAAACAGACCAAAAAGATTCAAACAGCTCAAAGAGACACACAGCCCAAAGAGACACACACAGCCTCAAGAGACACAAACAGCTCAAAGAGACACAGACAGGCCCCTCGTGCAAACAATTCTGAGTGTAGTCTACTATTCCTTAATTAGCAGCGTCGTAAATTTTGTTTAAATACTTATTTTTTTCATTTTCCAGATTCAAGATTTTTATTTAACACAAATGAATAGACAATAACAATTATTTATTTAACAGAAATTCTCGCTTTCAATTGAACGGAAAAAATATAAGAATTATTTATTTAACAGAAATCCTCGCTTTCAATTGAACGAACACCATGTAAAGAAAAAATGCATTTCCTATTCGTCGTTAGGCATTTTTCAAATTTATAACAAATTACCCGAGCTAACAACTCCTTCGGGCCTCCGAAATTGACTCCTCCCCTCCCTGTCCTCAGAAATGGGGGGGGGGACAAAGGGGGAACGTTAGATCCTATTTTAAATTGACAATACTTATCAAACATCACTTGTGTATTATACAGATCATATATCTCATTGCCCCTTTTTAAATGTTAATCAAATAATTCTGATTATAATGCCCGATTTTTTGTCTGCTTTTCAAAATGTTCGTATTTGGAAGTCTGTTAGTTAACACTAAGCTGTAAATCGGGTAACTCTCTCACAGTAACAATAGGCTTAGCAATGATTAGATCTCATTGTCAGCGACAATTCAATCAGATCAGAGTTGTGCAAAATGGAATACCTTTTTGCAAATTGAGTTAGCTTCTATTTCATAGACAAAATATTTGAATTCCTTTTATTCAAATCACCTATCAAGTTATAACAAAAATATATGAAGTAGAAATCTGGTCTGTAAATTGTGTCAGAAAAACTTGTTTAAATTGACAATACTTAATCAAGTTACCGTATGTGGAGTAACCACATGCAAATACTGGTTTAGAAAAAACTGCAATAGTGACAACAAAAAAAATAATTGATATATCATCTGGTAAATTGCGTCAGAAAAACTTGTCCTTCATAACACGTTATGCAAGGTCCAGAATAATGTTGAAATTGCAATACAGGCGAGCAAATAGCATTGAAATTGCTATATGGCTGCTAGAAGTATAAGGTAACATACTACTTAAGTATATGTTATTACGTATATGAAGGGGTTATCCCCTTAGTCAATACCACGCTCTTTACGTTAAAAGTTAAAAAAAATTTTGATTCAGAAACCCCTGAATCACAAAGGCAATTTAATTAGAATAGATAGCTCTTTTGAAAGAACTAAAGAAAACTGTAACGTAAAGAGCGAGGTATTGACTTGGGGGAGAACCCTCTTACATACGTTATAATTTCTGTTCGATTTAAGTTCTAATATTCCTTCTTACATTTCAGTTGAAAAAACTTGTTTTTTTTTATTTAATTTCTGATCGTTTCTTAAATAATGCTTGGAAATCCGGCGCCCCCTTCATAGAAATGTCCCGTACCCCAAAGAAACCTCCTCCACGGACATATTCTCCAGAGTAACCCCCTCTTCTAGCCCCCCCCCTCCAGAAAAAAATCCTTCCTGAAAATGGTTGTATACTTCCCAATTACCAATAAATAATGCTGGCAAGTCCGGCGCCCCCTTCATGGCGATTTCCCTTCCCCCATTAAAACTTCCATCGTGGAAAGATCTTCCAACATAACCCCCGACCCCCCCTTCCCAACCACAAACACAAAAAAAACAGACAGAAAAATTGTTGAAACTACACCATTACCAAAAATATATGTTTACATAGTGGAAATTTAAAAAAATTTATACCACCCTCGGGGGACTTCGGGGGATTAAGTCATCCTAAAAGACATATTTATCATATTTTCGACCATGCTGAACAAAATGGCTACCTCAAAATTTTGATCGGGTGACTTTGGGAAAAAAATAAGCGTGGGAGGGGGCCTAGTTGCCCTCCATGTTTTTTGGTCACCTAAAAAGGGCACTAGAACTTTTAATTTCCGTTCCAATGAGCCCTCCCACGATATTCTAGGACCACTGGGTCGATACAATTACCCCTGGGGGAAAAAAAACAAAAAAACAAACAAACAAATAAACACGTATCCGTGATCTTTCTTCTGGCAAAAAATGTAAAATTCCACATTTTTGTAGATAGGAGCTTGAAACCTCTACAGTAGGGTTCTCTGATACGCTGAATATGATGGTGTGATTTTCATTAAGGTTTTATAACTTTTAGGGGGTCTTTCCCCCTTTTTTGAAAATCAGCCAAATTTTCTCAGGCGCGTAACTTTTGATGGGTAGCACTAAACTTGACGAAAATTATACATTTGAAATCAGCATTGAAATTTGATTCTTTTGATATATCAATTGGTATCAATAACCCGTTTTCTAGAGTTTCGGTTACCATTGTGCCGGGTCGCTCCTTACTTACAGTTCGTTACCACGAACTGTTTGATAGCATGCATTAGTTCAAGAGGGTGTCTCGCATCAGGGAAAAAGTGTTGAGACAAGATTTCAACTTGTCAGCCGTCTTCTGGATCAGATCCCATGATTTGACGGAGATCCATTCATCCTTTGGCGACTTTTTATACCAAGCATTTCATAGGCAGTATCATAGTAGATTTTTCTGATAGCTGTCATAGCTGCCTCTGGACTTTCATCTCGCAGAAGATCCAGAGTTTCAAATCTTTAGGTCAGTTTTAACAAAAACTGTGACTGAATTTCTAAGTTGCTCAGTTTTTCACAGTCATAAGGCCGTTGCCTATGAATTCTTACCTTCTCGGGGCTGAAAACTTACTCTGATTTTTGCAGCCCTCAGGCTATAGTCAGAGAAGATACCAGTGCCTCTAAATGCACGCAGATCACATAGTGACGTCTGCCACTTCTTACCAATAAGAAAATGGACAATCTGGTTTTTCTGTGTGTCCATCAGGTAAAGTCCAGGAGTACTTGGGTATATCTTTATGGGCGAGGAGAGGGCCGCCAAAAAACAAGCTAAAGATCTGAGCAATTTCAATAAGCAACTGTCCATTTTCGTTGCGCTCTCCAAGACCGTGGTTGCCTAGGACGTCGACACAATAATCTCTATCGTTGCCAACCTTTGCTTCAAAATCCCTCATGACAAACAGAATTTGTATGTCTGGGTACATATTTAAGGCCAGATGTCAGTTCATTCTAGAAGGTCTCTTTTTGATCGTCTGTGGCTTCGTTAGTTGGTACATAGCAAGAAGCCATGGTCGTTTTGGCATGTTTCCCATGGAATCAAGCAGTCGTAATGTGGTTGCTCACAGGATTCTAGGTAACCAGTGATTTTGCCACAGGCTTTGAAATGACTAGGAACACTCCAGTTTCTCGTCGTGTCTCAGTGCCGCTGAAGATTAAAGTGTTTCCACAGCTTAGCAGTTGCTTTCCATTTCCCGGCAATCACACACCCAATTCACGATAAAACTTGCCCCGTCAAAGTCGAGAAACCACATAAGAATGAGCCCTGGAAGCCCTGGATGACTATGGACATTTTTTAAGCGTCACCTTTAAGAAATCAAGTGCATGTAGTTTTTTTAGATTGCCAGTGTACCAATAAACTCGGAAAATTCAAAGTAATACGCCGTATAGTAAACTCGATGAGAATAACAGCTAAAAATAAACTTTGTAAAGTGACTGAGTTTAATTAAGGATAATACTAAAGGCACTTGAAAGGATATTAATGACCCATTCCAAAGGAAGAAGAAAGTCCCACTTAATTCACTTCTAATTCAAGGAGGAATTATTAACGATGACGCGATAATTACTAGTAAATTCGCTTAACGTTTTTGTAGTATTATCTTACCTTAGACTTTAGATCCTCTTTTACCTTCAGAGGCGCTTGGGGCATCCAATAAGAGTCTCAGTAATCTCTCATCACTACGGCCGCCTAGATATTTCTCCATTAAGGTTGGATTGATGCATTAAGATTTGTAAGGTGAGCTGAGTAGCTGCGTCGTAGGGTGTTTTGAGGGCGTCCTTTTCTTCTGGTACCACGTGGCTGTCACTGGAGGACGACCTTTGGTAGTCGAGTTTCGGGCATGCGAATCACATGACCAAGGTCTCTATACTTCCTATATTTGACCACTTTTATTACTAGTGGCTAAGATGTCTTCCGTCGTATAGTAGCGTTTATGAGTTTTTGGGACCAGTGGGTATTTAGAATGTACCTTAAACATATGTTTTCGAACACGAGGATTTTTTTTTCACGTTGTTGACCTATGTTCCAAGTTTCAGAACAATTGGAAAGCGTTGAGAGGACCTTCCTGTTGAGCTGCCTCAGCTTGAGTCGGAGAGAGTACTTCTGGCTGCGCCAAATTTGAGACAGTTTCCTAAGAGATGCATTAGCCTGGACGAATCTTAATTTGATTTCTCGCTGAAACGATCCTGAGTTTTGGATGGTACTTCCTAAGCACATGAACTCCATGAATTACTTTATTGTCTGGTTATTACATCGTAGGTCGAATGGAGATCTAGTTTTCACCATACTTTTGTTTTGTTGGCATTTATCTTAAGGCCAAAAGGTTTGGCAGCGTATCTGAGTTGGTTAAAGTAATGCTGGAGCCTTTTTTACAGGACTCTTGAAGGCTGATATGGTTAGCAAAATCAACATATCTGAGTGTCTCATTATCCAACTGGATCCCATGTCTGTCGCACGTCAGGAGAATATAATCAATGATAAGGAGAAATAACAGTGGCGATAGCGCACAACTTTGTTTCACCCTTGCCATGATACGAAAGTAACAGATACTCCCGTCACTTGACTTCACAAAACATTCTTTGTCTTTGTGAAAGGCTTCAATGATTTGAATGAGCTTATCAGGAATACCGTATTATTGGAGAACGTTCCAAAGCGTTTGGCGATCTACCGAGTCGAAAACTTTCTCGAAGTATATATAAAGACCAAGTACATTTTATTGTGTCATTCATTCGCTTTTTCTAGCAGGATTCTAAGAGTAAATACAAAATCGGTGCATGATCGGCTTGGCCAGAATCTAATTTGCTCCTCTCTGAGATGTTCGTTCAATTCAGGTTGGATTATGTTAACGATTATAGTCACCAAAAGTTTGAGGCTGATTCCTCTCCAGTTTTCGCATTTTTCACCGTCAACATTTTTGGAATATTTTGACAAGAGTAGTTATTGTCCAATGCTTGTGAATTTCTTTCGTTCTCCAAGTTATAGAGAAAAACGTGGTCCATACATTTATGGATGCAGCTACTGAGCAATTAATCATTTCAGTCACCATTCGGTTTTCCCCAAGGAACTTTCCAGACTTTAATATCGACGGTTATATTTAGGTCTATTTAACAACTTTTCGAAATGCCTGAATTTCTAAGTCACTCAGTTTTTTTGCAGTTTTTTTGCTAGGCCGTTGCCTAGCTGTCCTCACCTTTCTCGGGGGTGGAAACTTTACTCTGATTTTTGCAGCCATCAGGCTATGGTCAGAGAAGATATAAGCGCCTCTAAATGCGTAATACAGGAGCCTTTTTCTTCAGGACTCTTGAAGGCTAGTATGGTTAGCGAAATCAAAATCTCAGAGTCTCTAATTATCCAACTGGATCCCATGTTCGTCGCACGTTCGGAGAATAAAATCAATGATAAGGATAAATAGCAGTGGCGATAGCAAACAACTTGGTTTCACCTCTGTCATGATACGAAAGTAACAGATACTCTCGTCACTTGTCTTCACGCAACATTCTTTGTCTTTGTGGAAGGCTTCAATGATTTGAATGAGCTTATCAGAAATACCGTATTATTGGAGAACCTTCCAAAGCGTCGGGCGATCGACCGAGTCGAAAGCTTTCTCGAAGTATATAAAGACCAAGTAGAGCTTATTGCGCCATTCATTTGCTTTTTCTAGCAGCAGTCCAGACTTCAGGTACTTAGCCACCTTTAGTATCTCCCCACTAGGGGGTACTTTAATATCGATGGCTAGATTTAAAAATGGTGTGTCTTGTATATCTGGAGGATCAGCACGTGGTGGTGTATTTAAAAACTTTTCGAAATGCCTGAATTTCTAAGTCACTCAGTTATCTGCAGTCTTAAGGCCGTTGCCTCGCTGTCCTCACCTTCCCCGGGGCTGGCAACTTTACTCTGATTTTTGCAGCCATCAGGGTATTGTCAGAAAAGATATTAGCGCCTCTAAATGCATGTACATCACATAGTGACGTCTCCCACTTCTTATCAATTATAAAGTGGTCAATCTGTTTTATTTGTGTGTCCATCATAAGAAGTCCAGGAGTACTTGTGTATATTTTTATAGGTGAACAGATTGCCACCAATTAAGAAGCCGAAGGACTGAGCCATTTCAATAAGCAACTTTCCATTTAAGTTGCGCTCTCGAAGACCGTGGTTGCCCAGGACGTCGACGAAATAATCTCTATCGTTGACAACCTTTGTGTTAAAATCCTCCATTACACACAGAATGTCATGTCTGGGTACATCTTTAAGGACAGTTGTCAGTTCATTGTTGAATGTCACTTTCTGATCGTATGTGGCCTCGTTAGTGGGTGCATAGGACGCAACCAGGGTCTTTTTGGCATGTTTCCCATGGAATCGATCAGTCATAATGTGGCTGCTTACGGGTTTCCAGCTAATTAGTGTGTTTCGCCACAGGTTTTGAAATGACAACGGGCACTCTAGTTTTTCGTCGTTGGTTTTGCCACAGGTTTTGAAATGACAACGGGCACTCCAGTTTCTTGTCGTATTTCAGTGCCACTAAAGATTAAAGTGTTTCCGCCGCTGAGAAGTTGGTTTCCAGGCCATTGCCCTTCCGAGAGGGCGATGATGTCTAGCTAATAGCGGGTCATCTCTTTTTATAGATGATCCACCCTTGACTGCTGTGCTAGCCTCTGAACATTTCAAAATCTAATTTTCAGTGGTTTCTTTAAAGATGAATACCGAAGGTTGTGAAAACAATCGAATCTAATTAAGCTGGGACAGATGATATTAATCTCAAATCCTTTAAATAAATGATTTGTTATTTACTAATATTCATCGTCCACATGATTAATATTTCCATCCAATCTGGTGAATTCGCTTAAAAGGGTAAAGGTCATCACCCTTCACATAGGTGGTTTTAAGTTAGATATTGGTAATTATAGACCAATATGAACTCCTTCCTTGTTTTCAAAAATGTTTGAAATAGATCGCCTATTTACCTTATGGAAATAAGGGTATTAAGTGAAACCCAGTTCGTGTTCAAGAAAGGCTACTGGACGTCGGACCTATCCCGGATGAATTAAGGTTGTTTCATCACTTTTCTTTGTTATTTTGATATACTACATTATCAAATGCGATGAGTCAGGTGGCATTCAGCTATATACCGCAATGCACAGGACTATTTTTGTCTATAAAAATAACAATGTTCTTGAAAACGTAATTTTGTAAAGTTTCTTCACCAAACCAAAAAAAAAGTTAAAAATGGTAAATGTAAACAAAGTAGGACCATGCTTACATTAGAATTTCATTGAAACTTCCACTAAATGATTTTTTACATAATTTCTGGAAACTTATCTGGAAATTGGAAAATGGAGGAGGTAATATCCCACAGAATTTGCCAAGGAGCCCAATAGAGACTGTTTTAGTCAACGTTGCAACAATCGAAGATCTTCAGGCTTGGGCCTAAGAATAAACTCACCAGCAAGAGCAGGCTGTAATGTTTGTTTCTATACAGAACTCAAAAGAAAAGTTTGAAATACATTAAAACCTTAGCGCCTGTGGTTATTAAACTCTGGCGCAAGCGCAAAACAAGCAACATTAAAATTACAGCGAAGGAAAACCACCCTATTTGATTAGGCCCTTACGTAGGATTTGGCCCTCCACTGAATCCCACAAAATCTCCTGGTTTGAACTGCTCTCCTCATGTCTCCCTGTAACTTTCGAATAATTGTTTTTGAAGGTCTTGAAAACCCCCTACACTTTCCCTAAATAGCGATTCCATTCTTGATATGAATTAAATAAAAAAAACAAGTTTTTTAAACTGAAAGTAAGGAGCGACATTAAAACTTAAAACGAACAGAAATTATTCCGTATATGAAAGGGGCTGTCCCCTCTTCAACGCCTCGCTCTTTACACTAAAGTTTTTCATTGTTTTAAAAAATAAAGTAGTGAGACAGAGTCAAACTTTAGCGTAAAGAGCAAGGCATAGAGGAGGGGACAGCCCCTTTCATATGCGGAATAATTTCTGTTCATTTTACGCTTTAATGTTGCTTCTTACTTTCAGTTGAAAAAACTTGTTTTTTTATTTATTTAATTTGTGGTCGTTTTTTAGTTAATTCAGATTTTATTTGCATAAAAATTTTACTTTTCTTTTGCTAAATGGATGTCTTTACAATTTAACTTACGTAACGACCTTCTATATTCATATATTTTTCTTCTGGCAAAAAATACAAAGTTGCAGATTTTTGCAGATATGAGCTTGAAACCTATGTATTAGGGTTTTCTGATACGCTTAATCTGAAGGTGTGATTTTCATTAAAATTCTTTCACTTGTAGGGGATGTTTCCCCCCTCTTTAAAAAATCGATTAAATTTTCTCAGGCTCGTAGCCTTTGATGAGTAATACTAAACTTAATAAAATTTATATATTTAAAATCAGCATTATAAACCCATTCTTTTGATACATTTATTGACATCAAAATTCCGTTTTTAAAAGTTTCGATTGCTATTGAGCCGTATCGCTTGTTTTTTTATTGTTCTTTTCTTATTACGTATATGTTATTACGTATATGAGGGGTTCTCCCCTTAGTCAATACCACGCTCATTACGTTGAAAGTTAAAAAAATTTTGATTCACAAACCCCTGAATCACAAAGGCCGTTTAATTAGAATAGATAGCTCTTTTTGAAGCACTAAAAAAAAACTGTAGCGTAAAGAGCGAGGTATTGACTTGGGGGAGAACCCCCTCACATACGTTATAATTTCTGTTCGTTTTAAGTTCTAATATTCCTTCTTACATTTCAGTTCAAAAAACTTGTTTTTTTTATATTTAATTTCTGATCGTTTTTTAAATAATGCTTGGAAATCCGGCGCCCCCTTCATAGAAATGTCCCTTACCCCAAAGAAACATCCTCCAAGGAAATATTCTCCAGAGTAATCCCCTCCTCTAGCCCCCCCCCCCCCCTCCAAAAAAAATCCTTCCTGAAAATGGTTGTAGACTTCCCAAGAACCAATAAATAATGCTGGCATGTCCGGCGCCCCCTTCATGGCAATTTCCATTCCCCCATGAAAACTTCCTTCATGAACAGATCCTCCAACATAACCACCGACCCACCCTTCCCTCCCACTACCAGAAAAAAACTTCCTAAAAACTTCTGTATACTTCTCAATAACCAATACTATATGTTAACATTGGGTAAAGTTCATAACTTTTAGCCCTCCCTCTGGGAACTTCGGGGGATTAAGTCATCCTAAAAGACATATTTATCATATTTTTTACCATGCTGAACAAAATGGCTATCTCAAAATTTTGATCGGGTGATTTTGGGGAAAAAAACGTGGGAGGGGGCCTAGTTGCCCTCCATTTTTTTTGGTCACTTAAAAAGGGCACTAGAACTTTTTATTTCCGTTCCAATGATCCCACCCACGATATTCTAGGACCACTGGGTCGATACGATCACCCCTGGGGAAACAAACAAACAAACAAACAAATAACCACGCATCCGTGATCTTTCTTCTGGTAGAAAATGCAAAATTTCACATTTTTATAGATAGGAGCATCAAAACTCTACAGTAGGGTTTTCTAATAGGCTGAATATGATGGTGTGATTTTCAATAAGGTTCTATATCTTTTAGAGGGTCTTTACCCCTTTTTTGGAAAATCAGCCAAATTTTCCCAGGCCCGTAACTTTTGATGGGTAGCACTAAACTTGATGAAATTTATATATTTGAAATCAGCATTGAAATCTGATTCTTTTGATTTATCTATTGGTATCAAAAACCCGTTTTCTAGAGTTCCGGTTACCATTGAGTCGGGTCGCTCCTTACTTACAGTTCGTTACCACGAACTGTTTGATTTCAACGTACGTTTGCTTCTTATTCAAGACATTCACATTGGACGATCTTTGAAAAGGTACTGACGATGTAAAATTTAACAAAAGAGTATTTCTAAATGGTGTTAGCAATAAACAAAAGAGAAAATAATTAAAAAGGGGCATTGTCGTTTAATAGTAAAGGGCGCCCCATTGTGATGCAAGTAGAAGGCTATCTTATACTCGTGTCAGGGCTCCTTATATGGGCATAGAATACTGACAGGGCTCCATATATGGGCATAGAGCCATTAGGGAGAACACGTGGTTAATGGGGTCAATGACCTCTTTTTCCAAGATCGAGTTATGTGATGTTTCTATGTGTAAGAACTACGGGACAAAGGTTGCCCATGTGAATTGAATTCTATCGGTAACACTGTTATTGATCTGGGCATCGAGGGGGAAGTGAAGGACCGAGAAATTGATTGAGTAATCGAAGGGGAAATTATTGATTCTCTAAGGGGACATTAAGAAAAAAACATGGCTTCTTTAATCTATGATTTACATAATCGCTAGGGGAAATTATTGATTCTCGAGCGTGGGGAATTAAGAAACAAACATGGCTTCATTGTTGTTTGTCTAGCCTGGCCTGAGAACTTGATTTTCATAATCGGTAGGGGTAATTATTGATTCACGAGTGGGGGAATTAATAAAAAACCATGTCTTCTTGGTTTTTTGTTTAGATTGGACTGAGAACTTGATTTAAATAATTTCTAGGGGAAATTATTGATTCATGAAGGGGGGAATTAAGAAACATTAAGGTTTCTTTAATATTAGGTCTGAGGGATTTATTTATTATTGTTGTTTTGGGCAAGTGCATGCTAGGGGTGAATGTCAAGGTGTCCTGGAACAGGAAACAGTTAGATCACATGTTTCCTTCTCAGCCAATCATCGAGTCGGATACATCCTCCTTCTCAGCCAATCAGAGACCTGCTTACATATGATTTTCCCCGTTACATAACAATTCGCCCTTGAGATTTCGTATATAACGGGTATGCAATGTGATTCAATTATCAGAAAGTATTTTGACGTTGTGTAAACAACAATGGATCAATTTGATGAACTTGAAGCCTTGGCAACTACAATTTACCATGTAATTTCTGTTTTATTTTAAAAATTATTTTCCGTGGTAACCCTATTATATTTTCGGGTAAACCCCCCCCCCCCGATACAAACGCCACTATATGATGTTCATACTCGATAAAAAGCGTAAAATATTCTCTTTTTTCGTTACGTAAACCCCATCCTTCCGTCCCCCTCTGTTTACGACCACAATTCTGTTTTTGATAAATTCCGTATCTTATCTAAAAGCAAATGTCAACTTTCAGTCAATCCCTTAATATACTGTCCACTATGACTTTGACTTACATATTTCTTGCAACGATTTATGGAGCCCATAATCACTGACACACCTTTTAAAGTATATCCGGCTTTGCTAAATCTACAAGAATTTGGATAGCGGCTTAACCAAAGGTTTCTCTTTAAGAAAAAGATATATTGCTCTATTATGCGTAAATTGAATAGCATTTTTACCGTATCTTTCGGTGGGGGGGGGGGGAGGGGATATTTTTCCATGTCTTTTTTCTCAGGGGTATTTTCCGTGGGGTTATTTTCCGGGGTGTGTTTTTTCTGGTGGGTATGAAAAATAGATAAACTAGGCCGGCATTAGAACGGTTCAGTGAGTCTTCTTTCTCAGATTCAAAAAAGGATGCAATTATTATATTTCACTAAATTTTTTTAACGTTTTTGTGTAAATTTAATAGCATTTTTACCGTATCTTTCGGTGGTGGGGGGAGGGGATATTTTTCCATGTCTTTTTTCTCAGGGATAATTTCCGTGGGGGTTCTTTGCCGTGGTCTGTTTTTTTCTGGGGGGTATGATAAATATACAAACTAGGCCGGCGTGTGACCGGTTAAGGGAGCCGTAATTCTCAGATTCAAATTGCTGCCATATCTTGCGGGGGGGGGGGTAGTGTATATTTGTCCATGACTTTTCTCAGGGATATTTTCCGTGGGGTTATTTTCCGTGGCTTTTTTTTTCTGGTGAGGTGTGATAAATATACAAACTAGGCCGGCTTTTGAACGGTTCAGTGGACCGTAATTCTCAGATTCAAAAAGGATGCAATTAGTATATTTCACGAAATTTTTTTACTTTTTGCTTTCTTAGTGATATACTAAACAAAATTGCATGGATGGGCGTACTAATTTTTATTCTGTGGAAAAAGGGGGAAAATTATTTCGATACTAACTTTTTTCTCTTCTTTTCAGGACAATTATGAAGAATATATGACCACTCCACCCAAGAAAGCACGGGAGGGTGAGGCAGCCCCACAGCACGCCAGCCACTGCTTGGAGAACCCTGCTACCACATTGGTGCAAGACTGTAACGCCGTCGGCCCGTCCACTCTCCATCATTCGTTGCCTTCGAGAACTGCCCCCCCTACGCAAGGTCAGGAGATCCAACATGCGTCTCCAGGGCCTTCAGGCACTCAAATGCAGCCGGAATTCTCAAATGTGAGCATTTTTTTTACCTAACTTTTAGAAATATCTAAACAAATCCATTTTTCATCGCACTGTAAAAGTGTTTGTGTGTGTGTCTGTCTCAGAGATATTAAAATATTAACCCCCCGCCCCAACCATTGTTTTAAATTTCTCTTCTCCCCCCCCCCCCCCTCACTGAGAGAGATATCTAAATATAATATAATTTTTTTTGTTTTTGCTTTGTCAAAGAAAACCACTCTTTTTTTTCTAATCTTTCCTATTTTCTCTGGCCCAACTGTAGGCATTTTCGCTATCTCTTCAACCTCATAATAATATTTTTATTTAATTTCTTGTCAATTACTGATAGAACTAGATTATTTTTATCTCAAAATGCTGTTTTTCGCAATTGAATATTATAGTTTATCGTATACAGGGGGGGGCGGTCGCTGTGGCGGCCGGGAAGCGCAGGCCTACGCAACCTGGATTTGGAGGAGAGAAACAAGTTATTCCCCAAAAATAATTGCAAACACATATTTTTACGACATTGCTGAAAAGGGGGAGGGGGACTTCATTGTGATAAGTGCTTTCTAGACAAAATTATGGCTAGGTTAGCTTTTGGGCGTACTAATTTTTCTTCTGTGGAAAAAGGGGGCAAATTATTTAGATACTAACTTTTTCTCTTCTTTTTAAGGACAATTGTGAAGAATGCATACCCCCTCCACCCAAGAAAGCAAAAGTGGACGAGGCAGTCACCATACAGTCCGGTCGAAAACCGAAAAGAGAATGGATGGCTTCTTTTAATATGGAGAACCCTGCCGTCTCATCTATGCAAGATCATGAAATAGCCGACCCAGTCGCACAGGAAC
>NW_028297440.1:299449-306949 GCF_049724085.1 Artemia sp. Qi Xiang Cuo
TGGTATCTCACTTTACATCCGTTCGAATGTAAATTTTACCAGGCTATCAGAGTGCGAATCTATTTTCTCTACACAACTAAATCTCAGATGTATTTATTCAATAATTGTAAACATAGTTATCGGGCAAAATTCCTATATACTCTCCTTATTTTATAAACCTCCTCCATTTCCGACCTCATGTTTTTGTAATCTGTTTGATGATTTTTCTAATTTTATTAATCTACCCCATAAAAAGGCAATAGTTCTTGGGGACTTTAATTGCAACCTACTCAATGTTGGTACAAATATTTAATCTGACACTTTTTTTGAATCGGTAACAACGAGTGGTCTTCTACCCACAATTTATTTCCCTAGTAGTGTTGATTCTGTGTGATAAACTTCAACATTAATTGACAAGATTTTTATATCCACTTCCCTGGGAAATGACCAGTCCTCAAATATAGTATTTTCGGATCTGTCAGACCAATTTCCTATTTACTTGTCTCTACCTTCGCAACCACTACCTCTACGGTCTAGAATTAATATCCCAACACCAACTCGAAACTACAGTTCTGCAAATATAAACCATTTCATCGATTGCCTAAGAACCACTGACTGGTCCGATGTCTTAAATTGTCACGAGGTAAATTCTGCCACAAATGGTTTTGCGCAATGGCTAAGTGAGATTATTCATTCAACTTTTCCTATTCGTAAACCTAACCGGAAAAATATCCCTATTTGTCCCTGTATGTCACATAGCCTCATTATCTCCTCATTTCGTAAAAATAAATTACATAAATTAGCCTGTAAGAACTGTAGTGATATTGACCTATCAAATTACAAAAATTATAAAACCTTATTCACTAAACTCATCCGTGAAGCGAAGAAAGATTATTATTATACAAAAATTTTCAATTACAAAGAAACCTGAAAAAGATTTGGCCCACCATTAATAATATGCTGTCAAAAAATAGAAAATCAAAGTCTATACCTATTCGCCTTAAAGACACAAATGGTAGATTAATTGACCCTTTACATGCGCCTGATGCATTTAATAATTATTTTTTGAATGTTCCTCATACTGACTTCCGCTCCTCCTCACAGGCTGTATTCCCTTGCTTCAATTTTAGATCCATGTTTTTCTGCCCAACTGATAGCAATGAGGTACTTCAAATCATCGGTTCTCTCCCTAATAGTTTTACTCCTGACTGTCTTGGATTAAGTAATAAGCTCCTGAAGACCATATCCCCTTTTGTCTACGAGCCCATCAAGCATATTGCCAACCTATCTTTAACCCACGGAGTTTTCCCTGATTTACTAAAGTCAGCCATTGTTATTCCAGTTCTTAAAAGGGCGATCCAACTGAGATAGGTAATTATCGTCCAATCTCAATTCTTCCTGTTATATCCAAAGTGCTCGAGAGAATCATCTTCAGACGTCTGTCTCCCTTTCTGTTTGACAGTCAGCATTCCGTATCCTTGATTTCTCCTCACCAATATGGCTTTAGGCCGAAATTCTCAACTTCTCGTGCTCTAATTGACGCCACACAGTTCATACGCTCACAACTCGACCTTAAAAAAACTGTATTGGGCTTATTTTTAGATTTTTCTAAGGCCTTTGACATGGTCGATCATAGTATTTTAATAAGTAAATTAAATAGTTACGGTATTCGAGGTGTTCCCCTCTCTTGGTTTTGATTCTTACCTATCTAGAAGGATACAGAGTGTGAGCTTAGGTGGAGTTTCCTCTCAGCCCTTACCTGTTCGGAGGGGTGTCCCGCAAGGCTCCGTTCTAGGCCCTATTTTATTTCTCCTATATATCAATGATCTTGTTATAGACCTGGGCCCTTCAGTGTATCCTGTATTATTTGCTGATGACAGCAACTTCTTCATCACTGGCACCAATCTACCATTGGCAGTAACTTCTGCCCAAGTCCTTCTGAACAGAGTCCAGGCGTGGTGCCTTACGAATAACATGACCATTAATAGCAAAAAAAGTCAAATAGTGTTATTCAGAACCCCCTACAACAAAGACGTTATTCAACCTGCTCTTGGTCTCAGGTACTCCTCCGACATCATCCCACAAGTGGAGGTTGCCAAGTTTCTTGGTGTATTTATTGACTCATGCTTGTCATTCTCTAATCATATTTCTTACATAACAGCAATAATTTTGAGACAAGTAGCTATGATTAACCGTGTGAATTATTTTCTTCCTCCTGACATCCTAGTTACCCTCTATTATTCCTTTATTTTTCCTTACCTTTCTTATTGCGGATCAGTTTGGGGCAATACAAAACGGTCCTTCATTAAAAAACTCAAATTTGCCCAAAACCGCACCATTAAAGCAGTTTTTCGGCTTCCCCGTCTATATCCAACCCGTGATTTGTATTCAGATTTTGGCATAGCTCCACTTGATCAAATCATACAAAAACTAAATTTATCGCTTGCTTACTCTGCTTTCCACAATAATCTTCCACCTCAACTCCTAACCTATTATAATATTAATAATTCGGAAGCTCATTGTCTCCGTTCATCCAATAGAGCCTTTAAAATTCCTAAATGCGTTTCTAGTGCTGCCCAGCAATCTCCCATTTACAAATCTATTATTCAATGGAACAAAACTCCCTCCAGTGTTGAACTAGCCACAAGTTTCTGCAAGTTGTATAAAAATGTAACAAAACTTGATGGTATAATTTAATATTTCCATTTTTAACAAATTTGCTCTAATTAGCCATGTTTTATTCATCTATTTTTTTTTTCTCTTTCAGTGTTACTTTATTTTTTTTTTTCTCTTGGTCCTTAACAAGTTATCTTCTAGGATCTTTATTGTTATTAATGTTTGTGTTATGTTTTTATTCGAATAAACTGAATTGAATTATAATTTTTTAATTTACAGTTTATAGCTTAAGCAAAATTTAATGGAAACTTTACAGTTTATAGTCTTAGGTTTACAGTGAATGGCTTGAACAAATTTTTGTGGAAAATTTACGGTTTGGTTTTTGGTTTACAGTTAATGACTTAAACGAAATACAAAAAAAAACAGCAACAACAACAACACAGCGCCATAAACAACGCCTCATCATAGATGATGAGTCCTTAGAGAGACTAAAAGTATTAATAAATAAATAAGTAACTATATTTGATTACCACCTCACATCTTTTTTAAATACATCATTTCTTCCTTGTGATTGATTAAAAACTATTGTGGTGATAACGGTTATTTCATCTTTCTGAAATCCCTATGTATACAATTTCTTTAGTAGTTCTTGCACTTCAAATTTCATCGAGTTGCAGTATTTTACACAAACAAACTGAGGCTTTTCCCCAATACCTCGAGTTCCTGGATTGAAATTGATCACAGAATTCCTTGCCCCAAGGATCCCCACGGATGCATTGATGTAAAAGGAATTGCATAAAGTTGTTTTAAAAGGGCGTGTATATTTCCAGTATATCTGAGACTATCTGTAAGATGTACATAGTACGAAGAATCAAATATTTTGTTCCCATTTACTGTTAGACATGAAAGAGGCCGATAAAAATTTTCTAGTACAAAAAATTCTGAATATGAGGTACACCAGCAGAAATCGGACCGATCAATTGCCTTCAAAATTTCAAACATTCTGTTCTTTCTTAAATCCATTCGATGCTCTTCAAATACATTTACAATAGATGCGTCGTCGCAAAAGACTTTGAATCTTGTTGTAAAGTCATATTCTTCCACTTGGAACAAATATTTTGTATCTATGTCCATAACATTGCTTCCACCAATGAATATTATTAGTTTTGGTATTTCATCTATTTTGTTTTCATTTTTTCTTTCAATTTGTATCTTAGTTGTTTTCCAAAATGTGTCTCTAATGAAGCGTAATGTATTTTCATTATCATTGAAAACAATTATTAATTCGTTAATCTTTTTATTTTTTTCTCTGTTTAGCTGCCACAGCTCGAAAAACACGTTGACCATTTTCATTATTAAACAATACGTTTTTCCAGTTCCTGGTGGACCCACGATCTGCAAAAAGGGATGATTACATTCCACGATAGCTTTCTGTTTAGGGGTTAAAAAAACGCCTGCC
Source organism: Artemia sp. Qi Xiang Cuo (assembly GCF_049724085.1). NCBI lineage: Eukaryota > Metazoa > Arthropoda > Branchiopoda > Anostraca > Artemiidae > Artemia > Artemia sp. Qi Xiang Cuo. The sequence continues at coordinate 303,504 of NW_028297440.1, forward strand.
ATATCTACGTTTGTTTTCTCATCTTTCTTTTTCTTGTTTTTGTACTCTTCATCTAAAGCTTTCTTCATATTTTCTACTGTTATGTTTAGACAGCTAAGATGTGAGCCGTAGAACCTAGAAAAGAGAAAATGAAGTTATAAAGAAAAAAACTACATCACTTCTACATTACATAACAATACCAATAACAATATAACATAACAATAACAATACCAATTATCAGGCTACAGTTGGAAGTGAATGCAGAAAGACTATAACAAAAAAAAAATAAAAATATAATATAACTTAACATAACTAAGTAACATAACAATAACAATTCCAATTATCAGGCTACCTTGGGCAGGGAGTACAGAAAGACGAGGCAAAAACTTCCGTGTTTCAGCGGTAGCTAGAAACATATTTATAGATACAACTATAAAATAACACTAACAATTATCAGGCTACAGTGGGCAGGGAGTGCAGAAAGACCATACCCAAACAATCAAAAAATTATAAATACAAGACACTATCCTACACCAAAATAAATTTTTAATTTTTAAAGCTCTTAAGGACACGATCAGCCTTATTCTGTATCTTTTGAAGTGGAATGATATTATTAGACTGAAGTTTATTTAGGTAAACCAATTCCTCATAATCAAAATGTGATTGTTCCAAATTAAAATTAAGTGACTTAAATGCGGAGTAAGGAATTAAATGTTTTAGCTGGTTCATAATACCAACGCATCGTGATGCTCAGGCACTAACAACATTTGAGTGATATATGATTATTTCACATTACATTATGTGATCCTTCCATGAAAGATTATCGTCGATAACCGTACCTAGATAACGAATACTTCAGGCTCTTTCAAAAGACGATAAGCCATTTTAAAGCATGTTAGTCAGTTGACGCAAATGTTAGTCAGTTGTGGAAACCTGTACCCAACTCTACAATGAATAATAAGTTCAGTTTTCTCGTATTAAGCACTAGTTTATTTGCATCAATCCATTTGGAAATACGACTGTAGGGATGGGAAATCTTTATTTGAAACTCATTTAAAGATTTATAATACACAGAAGCAGTTGTAAAATTCATAATTCGCATTAAACCGTTATGCATAAATAATAAGTAAAGGACTTGGAGCTCTATGCATATTTTTTCAATATCTAATTTTGAACAACTGAAAGCCATAAGCTGTAAATTTGGGGTAAATCACGAACTCTAAGTCGTAAGCATTGGTGAACTTGGCATATTTTTTTAATATAAAATTTTGAAAGATCAGAAACTATGAATTTTGTTTCTGTAAACAAATAACTAAATATTAAAGTTTAAATAAAACTTAGTTTAAGCAACAAACTGAAGACACAAAATTAATAATTAATTTCTCATAAAAAAAAATTCAGCCATTAATTGAAAACCAAAAGCTATAAACGACAAAGTTCACATAAAATCTTGTTTAAGCAATTATCTGTAGATTAAAAGTTATAAACCAGAAAGTTCTCATAATATTTTGCTTAAGTCATTAACTGTAAACCAAAAACTAAACCGTAAAGATCCCATAAAATTTTGTTCAAGCCATTCATCGTAACCCAAAACTATAAACCGTAAAATTCCCATAAAATTTGTTTAAACCGTTAACTAAAACTATAAATATAAACATTAAAGATCCCATAAAATTTTTTTTAAGTCATTAACTGTAAACCAAAAACTAAACCGTAAATTTTCCACAAAAATTTGTTCAAGCCATTCACTGTAAACATAAGACTATAAACCGTAAAGTTCCCATAAAATTTTGTTTAAGCTATAAACTGTAAATTAAAAAACTATAATTCAATTCAATTCAATTTATTCTAATAAAAACATAACACAAACATTAATAAAAATAAATATCCTATAATATAACTTGTTAAGGACCAAGAGAAAAAAAAAATAATAAAGTAACACTGAAAGAGAAAAAAAAAATAGATGAATAAAACATGGCTAATTAGAGCAAATTTGTTAAAAATGGAAATATTAAATTATACCATCAAGTTTTGTTACATTTTTATACAACTTGCAGAAACTTGTGGCTAGTTCAACACTGGAGGGAATTTTGTTCCATTGAATAATAGACTTGTAAATGGGAGATTGCTGGGCAGCACTAGAAACGCATTTAGGAATTTTAAAGGCTCTATTGGATGAACGGAGACAATAAGCTTCCGAATTATTAATATTATAATAGGTTAGGAGTTGAGGTGGAAGATTATTGTGGAAAGCAGAGTAAGCAAGCGATAAATTTAGTTTTTGTATGATTTGATCAAGTGGAGCTATGCCAAAATCTGAATACAAATCACGAGTTGGATATAGACGGGGAAGCCGAAAAACTGCTTTAATGGTGCGGTTTTGGGCAAATTTGAGTTTTTTAATGAAGGACCGTTTTGTATTTCCCCAAACTGATCCGCAATAAGAAAGGTAAGGAAAAATAAAGGAATAATAGAGGGTGACTAGGATGTCAGGAGGAAGAAAATAATTCACACGGTTAATCATAGCTACTTGTCTCAAAATTATTGCTGTTATGTAAGAAATATGATTAGAGAATGACAAGCATGAGTCAATAAATACACCAAGAAACTTGGCAACCTCCACTTGTGGGATGATGTCGGAAGAGTACCTGAGACCAAGAGCAGGTTGAATAACGTCTTTGTTGTAGGGGGTTCTGAATAACACTATTTGACTTTTTTTTGCTATTAATGGTCATGTTATTCGTAAGGCACCACGCCTGGACTCTGTTCAGAAGGACTTGGGCAGAGGTTATTGCCAATGGTAGATTGGTGCCAGTGATGAAGAAGTTGCTGTCATCAGCAAATAATACAGGATACACTGAAGGGCCCAGGTCTATAACAAGATCATTGATATACAGGAGAAATAAAATCGGGCCTAGAACGGAGCCTTGCGGGACACCCCTCCAAACAGGTAAGGGCTGAGAGGAAACTCCACCTAAGCTCACACTCTGTATCCTTCTAGATAGGTAAGAATCAAAACCAAGAGAGGGGAACACCTCGAATACCGTAACTATTTAATTTACCTATTAAAATACTATGATCGACCATGTCAAAGGCCTTAGAAAAATCTAAAAATAAGCCCAATACAGTTTTTTTAAGGTCGAGTTGTGAGCGTATGAACTGTGTGGCGTCAATTAGAGCACGAGAAGTTGAGAATTTCGGCCTAAAGCCATATTGGTGAGGAGAAATCAAGGATACGGAATGCTGACTGTCAAACAGAAAGGGAGACAGACGTCTGAAGATGATTCTCTCGAGCACTTTGGATATAACCGGAAGAATTGAGATTGGACGATAATTACCTATCTCAGTTGGATCGCCCTTTTTAAGAACTGGAATAACAATGGCTGACTTTAGTAAATCAGGGAAAACTCCGTGGGTTAAAGATAGGTTGGCAATATGCTTGATGGGCTCGTAGACAAAAGGGGATA
>NW_028297440.1:311949-375226 GCF_049724085.1 Artemia sp. Qi Xiang Cuo
GGTGCCAATTAGGGGGGGGGGGGGATGGCCCAACTAGACTTTGAAAATTACCTTTTATCTATATTTCACAGCCATTTTCTTACATTTCACAGCCAATCATTATATGAGACGCTGCATAAATAAAGAGTTTCTCACTCTGGGAAACTGAATTTAAACTTTAGTTTTTTAAAGGTTTAGGGGGAATAAAAGGTACCTAGGTTTGGTGAGGTTATGTGTTTAATATATGCTATGGTTTACCCCCACCCCTGCCCCTAATGTGCAAATATATAGTCCAAATTTGTTAATAAACTATTATATTTTATGCCTATTTTTTATTATTTAATTAGAATTAAAGAAACATCACTTCTCGCGTGTTTATCGGACTCTAAACAAGTACCGAGTCTTGATTCCCCAACTAGTGTTAAGTTTGTTCAGAACAACAAGTTTCTACAAAAACTAACAATTGCTTCATACGAGCAGACGGCCCTTTTCATCTCTTAGTTCAGTATCCTCAGTTGAACCTCTCCTTTTCAGTTGAAGAACTCATTTTCCTTTACACCTCATAAAACCCAATTGGAAATTCAGTCAGCTTGTAATTGGGGGTGTGGAGAAAGAATTTAACGCCATTTTCAGTCACGATTGATCCTTAAACAGTTACCAGAAGACCAGAAGTACCATATCGAACAACTAGGTAAGTTTGTTTTGTAATAGTGATGCATTCCAGATGTACTCAATGTATTTAGATGTATCATTTAGGTGTTTTTTATGTTTACTCTCTATTTTAATAATTAAATGCATTATTTCCAGAACTAGAGCGTTATTGGTAGTAAGTTAACAGTTCTGTTAACTTACTGCCAATAACGCTCTAGTTCTGGAAATAATGTATTTAATTATAACAAAAGTAGTAATGCAAGTAACAAAAGTAGTGGAAATAACCTTAGATAATAAAAATCCTATTATTTGGACTTCATGTCTTGGAGACTTTATCAACGGGGGAAAAGGTTAATTAAAGGAAACGCAACATATAAAGACAAAGAAAAAACAAAATAATATTCTCACTCAAATTGATGTGAACTTTATGTGAGTTTTATTTATTGTTTTTACCACTGTTTTATTTAACTTACACCTGTATATCCTCTCTTAACTTCTGTAAATCAGTGCAAGTCCTTTATCAGAAAAGTTCTTGAGTAAGTTTCAATTACAATATAATTGAAGACTAGGAGCGCTTTGCAATTATTCTATTTGGCATATTCCATTGCCCAATTATTCTATATTATTCTATTGGGCATATTCCTACTCCTTGAAAAATGTTCTTCATTGTTTGGACATCTATAAAGAAATATATAACAAAAATGCAATTATATATTTGCACTCTTTTAATCAAATACATATACTTTATAAGACTTCCGGTGAGCGATTCAAAACTGCAAGAAATCCGCAACCAGTCTAAAGAAGACCCCCGCTAGTTGCACTCAGACAAATTGTAAAAACTGGCTGGCCAGTTTGCTGCAAGCTATGTCTTAGTCATGTACTGCCATTTTGGGGAGTCCCACACAAACTGTACATCAATGACAAAATCATATTCAAGGGAGACAGGATAGTGGTACCAGCATGTCTGAGATCCGAAAAGTTAAAACAGCTACACACTTCCCCTCTAGACGTGGAGAAAACTAAACAGACAGCCAGGATGCTCATCTACTGGCCTTGACTAAATGCAGACATGGAAAGTCTGATTGTCAGCTGCTACACATGCCAAAAAAATAGCAGGAGTCTACGAAAAGAGCCCCTAATCTGCTCACCAGTTTCAGTTCTCTCCTGGCAACAAGTTGCCTGTGACATTCATCTGGCACGGAGCCAGCTACCTCCTAGTGGTGGAATACCATAGCCGCTTTTTTGAAACTGATCTGTTGCATGAATTAACAGCAGCAGATGTCATTTTGAAACTGAAGTTGCATTTTGCCTGTCATGGCATACCCCAGGTCATGATGTCCAATAATGGTAGACAATTCTTGTTGCAAGAATGCAAGAGGTTTGCCAGACTGGGGAATCGAGTTAAAAACTTGAAGTCCAACATACCCCCAGTCAAATGGATTAGTGGAAAAGACTATCCAGACTTGCAAGAGCATCATGACCAAGGCAAGTGAAATGGATCGGACCCATATCTGGGAATTCTGGAATACCATAACACCCCAATAGACGGTTTAGCTTCCCCCTCACAAATGCTTATGAGCCGCCAGCTCTGCTCGAAACTGCCATGCACAAAAAGCACTTGGAAAAGAGAGTGGTACAGACTTCTGAATTCTTGCCGAACAGAGAGATGGCTTGACACATATAGAAATCCTACCATGACCAGCATGCTAGAGAACATCCCAAACTCAGAGAAGATGACCAGGTCTTCTTCAGAAACAGCCAGAACTGCCGTGGAAAAGTGGGGAAATAATTAAAGAGGCAGAAGTTTTTTCATTATTTGAAAAAAAACTACGTTTTCTAAAGAGTTAAAGAGGCTGAGTTACAAGGTCGAACCTTAAAACGTACAGGGATTATGAGGCACAGTTGGGGGGCTGCCGCCCATGGGCGCCCATAAGCTGAATTCCAGGGGGGGGGGGCAAACTTCGTCTAATTGCTACTTTTAATGCTATATAATAGAAATCTCAGAAAAAAATTTATAAAAATAAGGCAGCATCATTCAGCCAGGGGGGGGGGCAAGGCCCCCCTGCCCCCCCCATATGGGCGCCAATGCTAGTGCCGCCCCCCAAACCCCCTGCTTTTGCAGCCTTTAAATAAAAAAAAAAGTTTTTTAAACTGAAAGTAAGGAGCGACATTAAATCTTAAAACGAACAGAAATTATTCCGTATATGAAAGGGGCTGTGCCCTCCTCAACGCCTCACTCTTTACGCTAAAGTTTGACTTTCTCACAACTTTTTTTTAACAATAAAAACTTTAGCGTAAAGAGCGAGGCGTTGAGGAGGGCACAGCCCCTTTCATATACGGAATAATTTCTGTTCGTTCTAAGATTTAATGTCGCTCCTTACTTTCAGTTTAAAAAACTTTTTTTTATTTAAAGGCTGCGAAAGCGGGGGTTTGGGGGCGCCAGCCCCCCAACTGTGCCTCCTAATCCCTGTACGTTTTAAGGTTAGACCTTGTAACTCAGCCTCTTTAACTCTTTAGAAAACGTAGTTTTGTTTCAAATAATTTCTGCATGTTTTTGTACAGTTTATTACTTATTATTGCTTGACTAACTGTTTGCTGATCGTGTCAGGAGTTATTTAAAAAAGAAACTGAGTTTCTTTTTTAAACTGTCAATTCAGTATATAAAAAATTTTCTCTGACGGTGAATCGAACCCGGGTTTTCCGCCTGACAGAGAGTCTTGACCGCTGGACTAAAGAGACACAATTATAATTGTTTTTTAGTAAATGGAATCTATTTTTTAAAGCAAGCAAATCCCCATAAAACTTGATATTTGGTTTTTGGAAAACAGGGAAGGAGTGATCAGATTGAGCTGAAATTTCGAGGATAAGCTCCAAGGCCCCAGGAAAAGTTATCCTCTAAATTTCAGCCCGATCAGACAACATTAAAGGGGGGTTGTGGTGGGAAAAATTAACATGGGCTATTATAGGAAAACGAGGTTTTTCGTAAATGTAAATTCGGGGGATAATTTTTTCGGTCTGAAAATATAAAAAGGCACTAACAGGTCAAATTATGCTTGGAATGAGTCGTCATTCATCTAGATCAGTTTCCAACTGTGGCCTATAAACGAGGATAACAAAAAAAAAAGAAAAATGAATTTTAAGTGGCTATATTTGGTTTTTGGAAAACAGGGAAGGAGTGATCAGAGCTGAAATTTCGAGGACAAGCTCCAAGGCCCCAGGAAAAGTTATCTTCTAAATTTCAGCCCGATTAGAAAACGTTAAAGGGGGGCTGTGGTGGGGAAAATTAACATGGGCTATTATAGGAAAACGAGGTTTTTCGTAAATGTAAAGTCGGTGGATAGTTTTTTCAGTATTAAAATCTCGAACGCCACTACCTGGTCGAATTCTGCTTGGAATGAGTCCTCATTACTCTATCTCATGTTTAACCGGGGACCAGTAAACAATGCTAACAAAAAAAAAAGAGAAATGAATTGTATATTTCGATCGCTTTTTTTTGTTAGACGGACAAAGAGATCAAATTAAATTTAAAGTTTGAAAATAAACTCCCATGTTCTAGGAAAGCTTAACCTCTAAATATCAGCCCAATCAGACAACGTCAAAGGGGGGCTGTGGTGGGAGGGTCGAAACTTCCGGCCCAGTTTACCCCATGAAGATAAAGTCGGAGGAGGATGAAATTTTGCACGTTTTTTAGTTTGAGCTTGGGCTACAAAATGCGATCACCGCCGTCTCTCTGCGGCCTCTAGGACCTGAAATCGCTTAACATTGTGGTGGGTCGCCTTTATAGAGGCACAAGTGTGCCTCCTTGATAAAGTCGGAGGGGGTGAAATTTTGCACGTTTCTTAGTGTGAGCTTGGGCTACAAAATGCGATTACCGCTCTCTCTGCGACCGCTAGGACCGGAAATCGCTTGCGGGCTCTTATAGGAAAACGAGCCCACGTTTTCCCGGGCTAGCCCGCTTATAGCGGGTTCTTATAGGAAAACGAGGTTTTTCGTAAATGTAAATTCGGGGGATAATTTTTTCGGTCTGAAAATATCAAAAGGCCCTAACAGGTCGAATTCTGCTTCGAATGAGTCCTCATTCACCCGGATCAGTTGCCAACTGTGGCCTGTAGGCATTGATAAGAAAAAACAAAAGAGAAATGAACTTTAAGTGGCTATATTTGGTTTTTGTAAAACAGGGACAGAGTGATCGGATTAAGCTGAAACTTCGCGGATAATCTCCCGAGCTATAGAAAAGTTTAACCTTTAAATTTTAACCCAATTAGACAACATTAGCGGGGGGCTGTGGTGAGAGGTTCGAAACTTCCGGTCCTGTTTACCCCACGAAGATAAAGTCAGAGGAGAATGAAATTTTGCAAGTTTCTTAGTTTGAGCTTGGGCTACAAAATGCTATCACCGCCGTCTCTCTGCGACCTCTAAGACCTGAAATCGCTTAACATCGTGGTGGATCGCCTCTTTAGAGACACAAGTGTGCCTCCTTGACGACATTACCAAGTCATTAACTGGGCCTCTTATACCGCAGTTATCAAGTTTAGTACGCAATATTTTGTGGTACATTGTATCAAATGCCTTTTTAATGTCAATAAAATTGTAGCAGGAATATCACCTTTGTCGAGGGCGTCATGAACAAACTGAGTCATTGCCATAATAGCATACTCAGTAGAGTGAGACTTCCGGATCCCAAATTGCATCGGACTAAAAAATTTAGATTACATTAAAAAGCTGACTATACGGTTATATAGGCACTTTTCGAGCAACTTCCCAAATGTAGACAGGATTGAAATCGGCCGATAGTTTGTTTGGTTCTTCGGGTCTCCTCCTTTATACAAAGAGATAATTCTTGCAGACTTGAAACAAGACGGAAATCTTCCGGTTTTAAAACAGAGGCTGAACCCATGGGAAAGTGGGATTACAATATTTGGTATTATGCATTTAATCAGATTAGTAGATGACCCATCAATCACTTCCGAAGATATATACTTTAAAAGGTTTGTTGTAAGTAAAAGTTCATCTGGCGTTACATGGGTAAGAAAAATGAAGAAATTGTGAGACGGGGGTAGATATGATTGGAAGTCCTCACCAGTTTCATTATCAAGATGACGGGCCAGGTTGCTTCCAGCAGTTGACGCAGTTTCCTCACCAATTTTTGCAAATTGTATATTTAATGCATTGATAACTTCCACTTTCCCTAAGGCAAGGTTAGTTCCATCTTCAGCTAGTAATTCATCAGGAAGATCATGGGTCTTAAGCACATATTAATTACTTCCCATGTCTTCTGGGGGAGCCTTCTGCTTCAACAAATACTTCGGCGAAGTATTGACTTTTTGCTGATCTTAAAATTTGTGTTAAATCATCTTTGTATCTGCGAAATTCAGCTCATTTACCTTCAGATGTCAGCATGTTTGTTTAAAAACGTTCATTCCACGAGTAAATGATTTAATCCTGGAATTAAATTTACACTGTAGGTTTTTGGGGTTTAGGGGGACTCAACGGTCCATACGTTGGTTTGCTGTGGTTCAATATTTCATACATGCTATGCTTTACCCCCCCCCCCTTTAATCTGCAAATATAGAGCCCGACTTTGTTTCTGAACTATTCTATTTTCATTCTAATTTCTTGTATGACATGAGCGTTAACGACACTTAACGTGTTGAGAGCTGACCGCTGTGTACTTAGTTACCAACAGAATAATTACACTATTTTGATATTTATAGGGTTTCTTGTCCGAATAGAAACAAACGGAATACTTTATCGGGTTAAAAAAAGTAGAAGCCGGCTGAGACCAATTGGTTATCTTTGGAAAATGGTTCGAATCAATTTAAAGATTATAATACAGGACTATTAAGTAGCTGTTCCTCAGTTTTCGATCTTTTAATTTAGATAGATTAGGATCACGGCCGTTTCCAGGAAGGGTTAGATCATAGGCCAATCAGATGGTGCAAGAGACAGAATGCCTACATCTCCCCTAAAAAATAAACCTACAACGGGTGAAATCAAAGGCAGGACAATGGTGCTGCCTAAGGACAGAGCGAAGCGGTCACAATTTATTATTTACTGATCCTTTTTTTTACAAATGTACTCAGCATTGAATGAGGTGCTGAAAAAAACTTTTACAGGGTTTTAATGTTAGTTTGAAAAATGAATTATTTACCGGGACCTTCTCTCCCCACAAAGCTCACGTCACATTCAATTAACAGTTTGAGAGGATAGTTATTTAAGCAGAATTGGAAACTTAACTCATCCATTCTTTGGGGCTTAGATCCCCCCCCTCACAGCCCGCAGGGCCCGGGTCACCAGTTATACCTCATTGGCACACACAGTGTTTATGGAAGGGTTGTTTGGTTTCACCTCTGAGTGAGCTCATGTGATTAATTACCAGAATTTCTAGGACCTGTTTTTGAGAGTCATAATAAACATAAACAGACGAACCCATAGACAGTAGCCGTTTCCCAATTCCTACCGAGTATGTGCGTTGTTATCCCTCCAAGGTGTACAAAAAGTTTTCAAATATAATAAGAGAAGATCTTAAGGGTTTCAACACAATGACTAACTAGGTAAATAAACACTAACACTTATACTTATTATAACTAAGCGCAAGTAGAGTGATCATTCTGGAAGGAGTTTCGAGCTCAACTTTAGAGGAGCCTCAGTTGAGTCAAAATCTTATTTTCTCCTTCAACATTTAAGTCTCAAGAGTAAAAATAGGGTCCTTTGTGTCAGACATGAGCTATTTGGAACTAAAAATCTCATCTCTTATTTCTTTCACTGTTCAGAACTATAATTCAAATCCTATAATTATCTTCCTCCCTAATATTGTTTAATTAAACAATTAAAGATGTTAATTATGTGTAAATTAAATAATTAACAGTAAAATTTAATAAAACAATTAAAAATTTGATAAATAAATAATCAATGGAACCAAGGGGCTTGATGTTTTATCAATGGTTTATATAGTTATATAATGGTTGTATAATTCAGAAAAGTGTTGTAAATCCCAGAATATTCCAACACGAATATTCCAACTCACCTTTGGCTGTTAGGTATTCGGTTTTAATTCTTCTAATTTTGGATTTTATTGAACTTTATTCATTTTTAATTTTGGGTTTTCATTGGTTTTTATTTTTGTTCTTTTTTTTTCACTTTAACTCTCCACGTTTGGTTTTGCTCTGTCTTTTTTAGCATTTTCCTTGATTTTTTTTTGTTTGAGCTAAAGAAGAGACTAGTTTGTATTATTGAAACATTCGCTTTGTTTTTTTTTTCAGTAATTTTAGTTGGTCTTTAAAAGAAACGCTTTTATAAAAATTTTGTGGCAGTTGATATTTTACATAATCTTGTTATACGCGTATTGTCTTACAACTCACCAAATGCAACAGGCAACGAGTGAGTAGCCTTCCCTTTGACTGGGATCACCTCTTATTGGCCAACGGATATCAACGTTTAGTGGCAATCACGTCCTCGACTAAGTTTCCCTATGCCTTGCACAAGTTTCAAAGTGAGCCAGTTGATCTTCCGTTGTGTTACGTAAGGTTTTGTGTTGTGTTGTGTTTACGTTGTGTTATGGAAGTCGCCGGAGAATCTTGGGTTCAAGTTTCACACCGGTAACATTTTTTTCTAGCAAGTATCTTTAATTAACATCTCAACTTTTTCTTGAAAACCAGCTATTATAATTCAGAAACCTGAATTATATAAGTTATATATAAGTTATAGTTATATAATGGTTAATATAGGCAGATATATAATTATCTAAAATTATCAAATCCTATAATTTAATTATATAATTAAATCCTATGTTATCACTCATTTGGTGGTGTTTTTAGAATCTATAAATCATAAAAATGACAAATCTACTTTTTAACAGTAAAGTCCCGACTCCAATTGGTTTAATCAACAATTTGAATTATAAAAAAAAGATCAGAACTGCCCAGGGATTATAAAAAATTTTTTACGTCAAACCTACTCTTGTTGCGAAGATTGCGAGTGCTTAAAATGCAGCTTTTAAATTCTCTCCGTCTACAAATCGATATAAAAAATAATCTTAGCAAAACCTTACGGCCGCTCAATCCACTTTTTTAATTTCTATAGTTTTAATTGTCCTACTTTAAACTTCAGTGAGTAGGAGATAGAAACATATCACCTTGGTGTTTTTGGAGCGCTATATAACATTGGGTTGGATTGGAATATATTCCAAGAGAAGAACTGTTTGGAACAGAAGTAGGGGGCAAGATTTGTACATTAATTCACCTTCTCTACTTTACTTAGCACTTCTCAACTAAAATAAAAATAACAAAACTCAAGTAAAATATTTAAATTTGGAAAACCATATTTTCTGTGAGGGGTTTTTTCCCCCAGGAGGGTTTTTCCATGCAAGAGCGGAGGTAAACACCTTGAAAAGTATACAGTAACAGGGCGAAGGAACTCCCCCTTAACAAACATAAAAAAGAGAAATAAACCTGCCTTTCAGAGTTTGTGACGTCAGATTTTCTTTGCTTTTGTGACAACACAACCAAGCTTTTCTATTAAGTCATCCTGACTGTGTCATTTATATCAAGAACAGTGTTTTACACAATGCAAGTATAGAAGTTGAGTTACATCAGATTTCAATTATACAAGGGTTCAGTTGCTCGGGGGTTCAGTAAAATAATAGGTCTACTATCTTGTAGTTAGATAAATAGTAGGTAGAATTACACTCGAGTAAGTACATACAAAGGACCAGTTTCATAAGGGTACATTCACATGGTGGCGTAATGGAATGGGATTTAGTTAAACGAAGGAGATTTGCATAAGGGCTCCGTTAAATGGGGTTAAGTTGCACAAGGGTTCAGCTACACAAGGATTCAGTTACACGGGGGTTCAGTTACACGAGTATTCATTTACAAGATGTTCAGCTGTATAGGGGCCCAGATGTAAGAGGGTTCAGTTACACGGGATTCAGCTTCAAGGGGGCCCAGTTACGAGAGGATTCATTTGTATAGTGGTTCAGTTACAGTAGTTCAGTTGCTTGGGGTTCAGGTACACTCTGGTTCAGTTACAATCGAAACCGAAACTATGAACTCGCTTCCTCTGTGTTAATATCTGATTGGTTTTTTCACTCTTGGCATTCTCCAGTCGAAATTCGCCATGAGCAACTTGAATATTTACCGATCATACATGTCCCTGGACTTTCCTAAGTGATATTACTGACCTTGGTTCTTGATAATTGGATTATAGGATTTGAATTATAGTTCTGAACAGTGAAAGAAATAAGAGGTGAGATTTTTAGTTCCAAATAGCTAATTTCTTCCAAAAAGTAACCTCATGAAAAATACAGATGTCTCACCTTTCCTGCATTCAAAAATCAAATGAAATCGAACCCCCCCCCCCCCGACTCCTCGGTCTAACTCACCCACACATCTTAAACGGATACCAGTCCGAAACTGAGTTCAAACTAACAGGACCAGTGAAACCCCTGGCAAAAAAAGAAAAAACGATACAATTAGATCACCTCCCGAAGAACCCCAACCCGAGATTCTATCACTCCCTGATGATTCCCAACCAATTGAATCGCTTCCTAGCTCTTTAGGTCAGGAATTTCAATTCAATTCAATTGAGTGATCGGATTGAGCTGAAATTTCGAGGATAAGCTCCCAGGCCCTAGGAAAGCTTAACCTCTAAATTTCAGCCCGATCGGACAACTTTAAAGGGGGGCTGTGGTGGGAGGATCGAAACTTCCGGCCCAGTTTACCCCATGAAGGTAAAGTCGGAGGAGGATGAAATTTTGTAAGTTTCTTAGTTTGAGCTTGAGCTACAAAATGCGATTACCGCCGTCTCTCTGCGACCTCTAGGACCTGAAATCGCTTAACATTGTGATGGGTCGCCTCTTTATAGAGGCACAAGTGTGCCTCCTTTATTTAATTTTTCGTATGTGTATTTTAAACGACCTTTCTTCTTTATTGTTGGGGTCTAATTAATAAACGATCTCTTAAGAATGTTTTCAATACCGCCTCCTCAAATTAGATTAACTTTCAAGTTGTATCATCAGTTTAAGCAGCCACTTTCTAATTGACAAGGTCACTGCTATGGGTGTCAGTTCGTCATTTTACGAGACGTAGCTCTGTGAGTGTAACGCTTCGGTTTCTAACAGCACAAACATTGAAGGACCGGGAGGATATTTTAGCATACAGCACATAGCTGGTGACGTTGATGACAATGTCCAAACCCTTGATGATAACGACACTTTTCACGGCATGGACGTAATAGTTTCCCTGACTCCACTGTTGAGGTATTCAACAGTACTTCAGAGGAAAAAGCTTGTTACGTCAAGGCAGATAACCAAACCAAACCGAATTCCCATGAAGCATCTCAGGTATAAATTAGGACATCCTAAGCTTGTGCATGACCCTCTGCCACAAAGTTTGATTCTGGATCAATTGAAATATTGCGGCTTTCTTTGGAGGATGTCCAGACTATTTTCTGCACCCTTGCCTAGTCGGCAGGGAGCTATGAGCGAGCTGTATATTGACACGCAGTCAGGGTCTTACAGAAAGCCTCCCTTCTCTTTACACCCCGGATAGATATTAGACCAAGTGATCTCATTTGTATCAACTCCACACACAGCACTTGTTTGCAAAAAGTATTAAAACTGCCGTTTTATTTAGTACTATTTTTTTAAAGTAATTGCATACGTCTTGGCAACATTAATTATAATATCTGGCAATACATGGGACTTATAAAATATATTTAACGGTGTCCCACTGAATGTTGAACAATATTTGAACGCGATTGCTGAGTGTGGATTAGATATAAATGGGATCACTTTATCTAATATCTACGATGGGTGTAAAGAGAAGGGAGGCTTTCTCTCTGAAAGAGCCTGACTGTGTGTCAAAAAAAAAAAAGAAGTAATGTAAGAACTGGAAAAATCTAAAAAGCTACAAGGAAAACTTAAACGCCAAGACTGATTATTATATGCAATACGGAGAGGTTACCTATTATTCTGCAGTTTTGAACAGGTGGGTATGAGAAACTATAACAAAATAAAAGTCTCTTTATAAATTACTGGGAGGGCTCCCGGAAATACTATATGAAAAAGTTAATGGAACGCACACACAACTAAATGACGTTTCACTATACCAGTACTAACTTTCTGAATGGACAGGTCTAGGTCTAGGTGTAACACTACATGTCTAGGTGTAACACAACCACGCCTAGTAATTGGTTATGCTGGCTGTCCTGGTGCACATGGATGCATAATTTGATTCTGTAAAATATATTGTACTAAATGATGTGACTGAAAAACTTTCTATTTTTTTATTGGCACAAAAATTTACACAAAAGTCAACAACTAAGCATTATATCATTTTTACTTCGTCCAAGTTTGATTCAGAAACACGGGAAAATAGAACAACGCGTAAAATAGGCAGAGTATTTGGCTTCCCTTTCTGATACAAGTTAAAAAGAAAAGTACTAGTCTGGATTTCGGAATCTGGTACCGAAATCAGTCCAAAAAGATTAAATTTTACAAATTTAGAGCTCTAGCTTTCTGAAAGGCAAAATGCAAACAATTTGCACCCCATCCGGCAACACTGTCTCTGACTTCCTGTTTTTTTCAATTTTTACTCCCTTGCATGTACTGCCTAATTTCATCTGAATTTTTAAGCCAGAATTGCAATTTTAATAATTTTTTTGCACTAGCCGAACTGGCGTTTAACAAGTTTCTACAATGAGGAGTTGGAACCTCAGATAAATTTCTCTTTAGTACAGAAACAAAAAAGATTCACAGCGTCAGTCGATGGACGGTCATAATCCTTCCAGATTGAACCAAAATTTTGCTTCGAGGTAAGAAGCAACAAGACCAGGGCTTAAGATCAGCCTGAAATAATAGCCTCAGGTGTTTTCTGAATTTGGAAAGATTGATTTTCAACAAAAGACTGAGCATGACTGATTTTTGATACATAACTATCCAGGTTAAGTCTCACGTAATATTCTGACTATTGAATTGGATCTTTTCAATAGAGAGACGGATGCCTAAACTTTACTCAGAATAAAAACCATAGAAGAGGAATATAAATCGAAATTGAAATAGAATATGACGTCAATCTAGAAACACTACATTGATATTTTACTTGTAAAATATCTAGAAGCAGATGAATTGATTTTAGGTTAATCACTACCGGTTCTTTGACCAGGAGGAATTACATAATTATTCTGTTCTTTGAAACTGTACAGTTAGAAAGAAGATGTAATAGTGAGATGGTCAGAAATAGCCACCACCATTTAGTAGCACGATTAGCAAGGGATGAAGCGTCTTGATTTAGATAAGAATTTCAAGCAGAATTTGACGCAAAGGTTTCTGTTTTGGGACATTTATGGATACTATTTGAATAAATTACCAGTGCTAAATGATCTTATTTCTATATATTCTGTTATTTTTATTAAGGCGCGTATTATATATGATATCAGTATGAGTTGATTTAAATTAAAACGTACTTCATCAGTATCTATGCCTATTAAGATGTGATGAAGGTCGGGTCGTGTTGGTCGAGATTGAATATCGATATAAGTAAATCACAAAAAATATTTATAGCAAATATCGAAACGTAAATATCGATATCGAAAAAGAGTGTATTTCTACTTTTTTTTGTAGATACGGGTGAACATAAAGCAAAAACGATCCAACAGAGACAATAGTTTCGCAAATGGTTGAGAAGAAGAAAAATTTTTTCAATTAATAGACTCATCTGTGCTGATACACATCATGCAGAGATGTCTCCAGACATTGTCATAGCCTTCTCGCACACTATGTTTAATGAGGACTCTCACATGTTGAAAAGAAAGTACAAAAGGCTTCGCTAGATGAAATAATTTCTAGGCTTATATTCCTTGTTCAAATCATATTTGTCATTACTGCCTCATACTTCAAGTTGAGTTTCAAAAAATTATATCTGACACCTTGCAATCTTCTCCAAGTTGAAGGTATAATATCAAGAGACATGGATTTGGCCTTTCTGGAATCTGTATCAACGGATGCAAGTGCCATGACAGACCCTGCAATTCAGCTACAACAAAATCCAGACAGTTAACATGACAAAGATTCAGCAGTCAATGCAAGGCAAGCTTGATCAGCAGGTGCATCTATCAGAATTTTCTAGATTTTCAGTTGGGAATCTTTGATTCCAAGGAAATCTGATCCACCCACGTCATGGAAGTCTTGTAATATGGCTCTAAGAGATACATACATACATTCGTTGTAAAATTAATGTATATACCGACAACAATGCCCTTTCTTAGAGTGGCTTCCAATCCTGATCATTTAATCATGGTGTTGGTGGCAACAAAGTGTTAATCGTGTGCAGCTTGGCCAAATAATAAACAAAACTCTACAGCACAGACCTTTGATAACAACATGTAAATCAAGTGAAATGGTTTTACGCCGACTCCAGATATATGATGTTCATCGAGTCTCATTTACCCATCAACAGCAGTAAAAAACTGAGAAAATTTGTATAGCATTTGAGACAGGGCGATACCGCCCCTAAGAAGTCACAAAATCTTAATACAATTACCCCCTAAGATTTGGCACATCAAAGCATATTATGGTAAGGGTTTCTATTTCCCCTCTAAAAAAATGTGAAAGTTCGCAATTTTTGCCAGAAGAATAATATTAGAGGCGGTGGTAGGGCTTTGTTGTTTTCATTTGTCAGGATGATTTCTCCAAACCAATTGTAAGATAATAACTTGAGATAACGAGCTATAGCAGACTCTGCAGATCGAGGTCCCCATAGTGATAACCAAATGAGTTTTGGTCAAGGAGAACACTCTTACACTCACCATGGATAACAAAGACATACGCTCCAAAGTTTTATAAATACGTCGTGATAAGCAGAGATGAAAAGGCAGACTCATGCCTGTGGGAATGACATTGACCTGCAAATCACAGGGGACCCGGGAGGAAGTAATGAACTATATATAGTGTATAAATTTAGGATTTATGTTTGGGACGTCGACTGAGATTTTTTAGAATAGTAAATTTTTTATGGGGGACTGTTCTGCACTCGGTATTTTTCAAGAAGAGATGTTATCCCTGAGGAGATAAGTTTGTGGGATAAAATTTCATATGGAAATCATACACAGGATACTTTACCAGAAGTCTCATACTAAATTCTTTTGTATTTGCCTAACTTTCTCTTTTCCAATTTAATTTGACTTGTAGAGATAAAGGGGGAAATGCTCAGGGGACACTCTTAAAAGAGTTGAAAGCGTCTGGGGGATTTTTTTATGGGGTGGGTGTATTTAGTTCGGGAGAGATTCTCAATGGGGGCGAAACTGGAAAGTGAGGAAGGGAGAGTACACAAGTGCCCTTAAACATAGTACACTGAGGGTGTATTTCTGGAATTATATGAAAAAAACGATGTCAAAAATAAAATTTTTCATTAAATGAGCAAAAACCAAATTAAATATAAACGGAAATTTTTTTGTGCATGAGGCGTGGGCTACTCTCCTCAAAACCTCATTTTTTAAAGTATGTGTAACTTTTTCCCCCAATTAATTAAGAAAAACTCATGTAAAAAAGCTGTTTAATCAGAGAAAATAGATATCTAAAATTCAAAAAGAAATTTTGGTGTGAAGAGTGAGGTATTAAGGAGAGGATCTCCTCCTTCTGAAAAGACAAATTTCTGTTTCTTTCACCCAAATCGTTCAAGTTGAGTAGTGCATTCATAACTATTGAAGGTCCAAATAATTTACGAAAAATGAGTAGCTACTGACATAAAAATTATAACAGAAAGGTGTATTTCATTAAAAATTACCACCGCAGTAACGGAATACCATAAAATTGGGTTTCTCGCCAGCAATCTGTGTCCATCAAATTGACTTCTAGAAGAACTACTACGGAGGCATATTTTAATCAATTATCAAATGCATAGAGTTAGTTAAGTGATTCTCTTGGTTTCATCTTATAGTAATTGACAATTAAAGTAGCCAAACTCAAGTTATTGGTCTGAGTAAAACCAATTTCTGTTTTTGCCTTCCCAAGTCCCGAACAAAAATTTAACTTTAATGAAAAAAATCTAATTTTTTTAATATTATTAATAAAAAATACAATATAATAATAACATTTCTATCAATAAATCATTATTTTTATACTTAACTGACACTGTAAATTATTTTGTATATATTTTCATCAAAGTAAAATTTTTGTCCTGACCATGGGAAGGCAGAGGGGTGTTGCATCTAACTTATGTCTATTTTTTTTCCAGTTAAGCTTAATTTAGTTATCTATTGTCATTTCTGTTTGGTCCGGGTTTCACATATTTATCAATACTTATTTGCAGTATGTTTATACTTTTTATATTATTTGATTTATTTTTGCTCTTTTTTCTTTCTATTGAGTTCTTACCGAGATTTGAAAAACGTTTATTTTTTAAAGTTTTTTTTTAATTCATGTATGTTTTTTTTGTATTTAAAAGTTCTTTTAAATGAAAAAAAATTACAATTTAATCATTTTCATCTATAAATACTTTTTAGTTTTTCATGATATTTGTATGCTGGAGAATAATTTTCAGCAATTTTTGACAACATACACACTTTTAAAAATCTGTACGCACATAGCTCTGTTTCATTTAGTTTCATGCCTCACTCTAGGAGACCTGAAATTGAAAACTCGATACCAACTTCAAAAAAATATGTCCTGCCTTTGATAGATTGGATACAATTATGCTATTTGGATTGTGTTAAACTATAAGAGAAGAACTAGACCAAAAAGTTTGAACATAATAGCATAAGTCATGCTTGGGATGCTTCTGGGATGACTTATTGTGAATTAGCATTATCACAGTTCACTTTGATTTAATCTTAATGCAACATTTATTTTTTAAACATAATATGTCATACTAAAAATTACGTAACTTGCACAAATTTGTCAGAATTTTATAATGAACCTCGATACCTACCTCCCCTTGGTGGTAGATACCCCTAAATGAAACAGTAGGCTCTGCTGCATTTGTCTAAAGTAAAATGTCATAGATAAAGTTTCCAATCAACCTCTTTTGGACAGGGGTCTCTTAAAATTTGGAAATTGGATTACATCTGAGTCCTGGGATGAGGTATAAATCTTGAGTCCTCTGATGAAAAAGCTGAATTTTTGCAAGATAAATTAAGAAAGAAATATGAAGAATGCTTTCCTGAGAAAAAGTTCAAGCAGTGTAAAAAAGATTGTCCTTACATAACACAAGATATTTAATATTTGATTCAGTATAAAATTCAGATAAGAAAAGAAGGGAAAATATGAAATGCTTACATGCTCAGCAAAAAAGAACGTAAAATGCCAAGAACAGCGGTGGCTCAGCATTACCACAAAAAAATTGACTATCGTTTTGAATTAAAGCCTAGCATGTAGTGTACAGAACTAGAACAAACTGTGGGAGAATCACCGCCTGGTGTTGATATGTGCTTAGATTCTAAAGATGAAACAGTTGATAGCCAGTTAAATTGTCATATAAACAGAATAAGTCTTGCTATTATGTGTATTTATGTAAATAAAATTAACACAGAGCATAATACAAATCCAAATAATGGCGTACCTTTACATACAATTTCTAAGGATCGTTTTTAGTAAAATAAAGTAAATTAATAAAATAAGTAAAAACCCCCGATATATTCCAACTTAACTTATAAAGGAACATCCTGACTCACTGAAAAAGTCACTAAATTTGAATTGAATTTTAACTTCGTCAGTTTAAAAACACAAATGAAAAATGGGGCATGTTAATCTACTCCCTCAAAAAGATACTGTACTGTATTTTGATGGTGTGAGTCCAATCCCTTTGACCCCCGTGATCAGTAAAATATACAAAGTTTTGTATCAAATTGTCTAAGATCAGAAGATGAACAACTCTTAGATCCTCGTCAGTACAGTAACAGAAAGAATACATCAATCTTACAGTCTCTAGCCATTTTCTTAAAGGTTATTTTTAAGCATGTTGATGAACCCTGTAAATTGCTAAAGTTAATAAAAATTGATTTTAAAAATGTTTTCAATTCAACTTATCATCAAATTTCAATTTCTAAGATGTAATTTGATGTTAGAGTGATCGTTGCTGTTTTGAAATCGATTCAGAGTTTTTTAATAAATAGGCACCATACTTTTAAATATAATTATTCTTTCTCTGAACCCAAGCATGTTTTTTGTGGTGTAGCTCAAGTTACCATTTAGGGTCATATTCTTTTTCTGTTTCCGGTCAAGTATATTGCTAATGATTGTGAATACTGCTGTACATATGTTTAAGACCTCACCCTTGTAGAAATGTGTGAATAAAATAAATGTAATAAAGATCAAATTTTAAATAATAATGTGAATATTAAAGCTTCCAGCTCAAATATGAAATTAAATCACAGTAAATATTCAATTTGCTCTCTTTCATTTTCAAATTATTCTGAACCAAATTGTCTGCCAACTATTTCTGATTCTCATATAGTAAGGAATATTTAACTCTTGGGAGTTATTATTACCAGTGATTTAAAATGGGAAGCAAACACATCTAGTCTAGTAAAAAGGGGAATGCTGGGCTACAGATGCTTAAGCTTATGTCAAAACATGGAGCCTCTCCAGATCACCTCCTCCAAATATTTATATAATTTATTTGCAAAATTATTTAGTATAAATCTCATGTGTGGAATTTTGGACTGATGACTGAGCAACGCGCAAGAATTAAAAGATCTATAATGATAGTATTAAAACATGCAGAAATATAGTATGAATAGCTGCTGAAAAAGTTTAAAATGCAAATTCTAAAAAAAGAAGAGAAACTGTGCATGAAATTTGGAAGAAAATTTCTGATCCGCCCAATCCACAAACCCCTTTTCCCCCCTCAATCCACAACAAAACAACTCCTGCACAGGGTTGCAGTGCCTGTTGAGAAACTTCAGCCAGTAAGCTGTGCCCATCAGCGGTTAGCAAAAAGTTTTATACCAAGTTTTGTAAATATGTACAACAAAAATTTCTAAGTTTTGACCTATCCTATTTTTTATGTATTTTAATTATTTGTACTTGAAGAAAAATTTTAAATCATGCCATTAATGAAAAATTTATGTGTCTTGTGTGAAAATAAAATAAAATCTCTTAGAGCATTCTATCAAACTGAAGATGACACAACAATTTCTGATTAACCATAATATTCTTCCAAATACAATGTTTTGCCTTGTATGTAACCAAGAATACTATTTTGACCAGGCAAAATGTGCATTCTGCTATCAAAAAAAACGAATGTTGCACTGTGGACATTAAGCTATAAAAAAACTGCAATTTTATATAAAGGCATAATACTGGGGCTTGGAGCGAAAATTCAAAGCTCTCTTATCAAGAAATAAGAAAACTTATGACATTTTTTTGCAACATGGGCAGAAGATCTCAAATTCAACCATTTATGAGTGATGAGATTTGCATTTTGTCAGATACAATCATTGAGTGATTCAGTTTTGTTATGAAATATGCACAGACTTTATTGATAATCAGTGTTTCATTGGCTTGGTCAAGGAAAAATTGTTGAAATTGACAAAGCAAATATGTAGATGGTGGTTTATTTTGTATTTTAGACACTGTTTTCAATCATTAAAATTTTTTTACAAAACTAATAATGGACAGGATAAATTCAGTAAATAAAAAAAATTCATAGGATGACAAATCATTAAGCACAAATTTTAAAACAGAAAAAAACATTTATTGAAAGCATGGCTTTTTCCATATATGTTTTTTTCTAAGTTGGAAAAAAAAGAGGAAAGAAGTGAGGATAAAGGTTCTTACCCTGGAAAATATGTTAACTAGGATTATTTTGCATATTATGAAGTAAGAACTGTTTTCTTAAAATGTCTCCTTATGACCAGTAGGCTACTGGTCCTAAATTTTGACCTTAATTTTCAGTTTCCTTTTCCCTGGCTTGATCACTTAAAATTAAATTCATTTGAAGTGATGATAATTTTAAGCCAAATTGATAATTTATTCTTCAAAATCTGTAATATTTCTTTTATTATATATAAAAATTTATTAGTTAGGATTTGGGAAAGTTTTTAAGATGAATACATTATTTTTGCGCTTAATTTAAGCAGAATACTATTTTTAAAGTTTCAACTTTTATAACATAGATGTTAACAGGTCATGACTCTCTAGAGGGAGAAGGAGCAGAGGTGGGTAGGCTACTTAAAATACTTTCCCAGGAAATACTTTAGCCTGTAGACACATCACTTCCTAGCCTAGCACCTTTCCAAGATAGCCAAAAGTAGCTTCTGTAGAATTTTACCAAAAAAGGTATAAAGTGTTATCTGTATTTTAAGGTACCAAATATGGTAGGCCTATAAGTTCTAATTTAGGTACTTTTGACTATCTTTTAATGGGTTTAGGTTAATAAAATGAAGCTTCCAGGGATGGGATAACAGGCTGCATTATTTACTGGGACGGTAATTTGAAGTACCTACCTACACTCCTTCTCTCTCTAGAGGGTCCTGATCTTTCATTACCTCTAAATATCTTTGTGTTAAAAAAATGAAACTTTGAAAAATAGATCTTCTCCTTAAATAAAGTATAAAACAATTGTTTTCAGCTCCACAAAATCGCTTAATCACAATTTATTAGGTTTTAATGATATGCAAATACATTTCCTATATTTTGAAAAAAACATAGATATGGCTAAAAACCTACTCAAATATCAGGAATAACATTTTCAGAACTAAAGCCATAGAAAAGAAACCGATAACTGAAAATTACGTTAAAATGTTTTTTTGTAAAAACTTATGTTTTTATATAACTATAAAATGTTTTAAAATAATTTTATATTTTATATATAAGCATTATGTTTTTTTTTTTTAATGATAGATAAAGAAGTGTCAAAAATAAGCAATATTAATGAAAACAAAAATAATTTCAATTCAAAATCAACACTTAGTTGTGAACTTGTCCAAATAAACTATCTATAAAACAATTTCTAGCAACAATTTAAAAAGATTTAGTCATTGCATTTCTAGTCTACCATGGAGAAAATTTTAAATTTTTATTTTAATTTGTAAAAAGAAGGAAGGATAAAAGAGGATAGACTTGATGATAAAGGTTCTCCCCTTGGATTATAGCCTTTGTTAACTAGTTTCAATATACATATTTAAAAGCAAGAACTTTTTTTTTAAGATGTCTCATTATCAAGGGTGACAATTCTAAGTTTTTACAAATATTTTGGCCTATAGACCCATCCCTGACAGTTTAATTGTCCAAAACTAATCAATTTCCAAGATAGCCCAAAGTGGATGAAGTATAATTTTTTTTGTAACAGAATATATGGTAAATATCTACAACATCATACTATTGATTTAGTATTAAAGTTAATGAACCATGTGATGCATTTTTTTATTCTGATTACAAATATGAAATTATTTTATATTAGAACTGAATTTAAGCCCCCCCCCCTATATCGGCTAAAACAAACCCTGACTTGGCCGAGATTGGAGGGGGGGGTGAAACACATTTCTGTTATAAATGCTTATTATATTCGTAATCAGCATAAAAAAGGCATCGAAGGGTGTATTCACTTTTGTCCTAACTCAATAATATGATTTCGTAGATATTGACCAGCTATAGACTGCCCCATATTTACCAAAAAACCTTCAGTTTAACTTGACAGACCAATGGATTTTGGATATAATTCTCGGTAAATATTTCCACATTAATAGTTCAAGGGCATGTGCTCTACTAATTTCGCGGTTAACCATTAACACACCATAGGCCTGAAGCTTTTAGCCAATTTGCTTAGCTATTTCCTAAAGTCTGTAAGAAGAGGCCAACAAGTATAAAATTAGGTAAATATATACAAAATCATATTATTGAGTTTAAAATAATGTGAATACTTTTTTTATGCTGATTACAAATATAATAGCCTAAGCATCAATATAGGCCTATACTAAATAATTTAAATATATAATAACTAATTTTATTTATTTAGGAATACAGTTAATAAACAATTTGAGGCCTTTTTTTTATGCTGTGTTCAAATAGCCTAGAGTCAGTTCTATTTTTAATTAATTTCTGCCCCCCCCCCTATCTATGCCCATTCCGGGGTTGATATAGTTATAGCCGCTAGAGGGGGGGGGCTGAAATTCATTTCCGATAGAAATGCTTATTATATTTATAATCAGCATAAAAAAAGGCATCAAATGGTGTATTCACTTTAGTCCTAACTCAATAATATTATTTACTATATATTGACGACCTTTTTTTATGCTGATTACAAATATAATAAGCATTTCTATCAGAAATGAATTACCGCCCCTCCCCCTGTAGCGGCTCTACCTAACCCTGAAGCGGAATTTATAGGGGGGGGGGGCTGACATTCCATTCTAAGAGAAATGAGAGTCTTTCGCTGAAGACTACTAAAAAAAGTATTCACTTTAGGCCTATTTGTAAATCTAAAATATGATTTGATATATATTGACCGAAAAGGCATCAAATGGTGTTTTCACTAGGATTTATTTTAAACTATATTATAGCCTATTATTTAATAATTAAATCATATACCAATATTATCATATACACAAAAAATAAACCATATACCATCTACCATAGATCAAATCATATATCAATTCATTTACCAAATCATAATTATTTTAAAATAAAGTAACTACAACCATTTATGCCTTTTTTTATGCGGATTACAAATATAATAAGCATTTCTATCTGAAATGAATTTCAGCCTCCCCCCCCCCCTGTATAAGCGATACCTAGCCCCTAGTGGCCCGCTAGAGGGGGGGGGCTGAAAAAAAATTCCATTAGAAAATCTTACTATATTAATAATAATAATAAAAAAAAAGGCCTTTTAGGGTGTTTTAACTTTAGTACTAAATCAATCAAATGATTTGGGGTATTACCTACATTTATTGAAGATACAAAGAAGTAAGTGCTTACTATTTTAATTAAATGACTCGTTTTCAGCCAGCCAAAGTTTTCACACAGCCAGCCAAAGGGCTGGCTGTGCTGTGACCTCTCTACTTCTGAAAAAAGAATGACTTTCAGAAACTGAGCCCGAAAATAAGAAAATAATAAGGGCTTCTATGAGCTAAAAAAATGCATCATAATATCTATTCCACAAGCAAATACTAAGTTTCAAAAACACCCGATAATACAGTTTTTTGGGTACCGGCGGGTTGTAAGGGGCTTTTCAAGATCATCAGTCACCGAAAATCCACCACATAGGTTAGTTGAAGGACTCACAATACAGGGATGCAATCTAAAGTACGGTTTTCTTCGTAATTACGATTTTCATATTGTTGTTTTTCGGGGTTTAGGGGGGAAAAGGTACATAGGTTAGGTTAGGTTATGTTTTTAATTTATGCTCTGTCCAACACCCCCCCCACCCCCCCTAAACACCCAATATAAAGCCCAAATTTGCTTATAAACAATTATATATTAATACTATTTTTTTATTTCATTATCAATAAACAAACTTTAGTTTTTAAAATGCCTATATAATTAACCAGTACCGTGTTTATGGAATATAACCGAGGATTGCACAGTGATGACGTAAAAATCAAGGCACGTAATTTGAAGTACAGTCAAACGGGGTTTCTAGTTGTAACTAACAACTGATTGTCAATATTACTAGCATTATTTCGACGTGAAAACGTACTGGTGGATTAGTAAAATCTATGACAGACATTTTAGGCCAAACCAACTAACCAAAGTTCCAAAAAAACGTGTCGACGCATTCGCGTTTCATTTTTATTTGAATTTCCCACCCAAGAATTGAAGTCATGCTTCGCAGCCATATTGCGCGTCCAGATTATCTGGAGAAATGGGACAGAAATCTGGAAAAGGGAATAGTAGTCCAGACTTGGTGGTTTTTTTCAAAAACCTGGTGTTTTTTTCAAAAAATATATGTACAAATTTATCAGCCATCCTCATCAAGTCTGTTTTACTGAGACAAAATCTATAAAAAAAAATATAAACCCTCAGTTATACAATTTGCCTTTTTTCTATTCAAAACCATCTTAGATAACTATTTTTATTTATCACTTATATTGTCTAATTATTTACTTATTTTGTTATTATCCAGAAAAGCTATCCGTTCTGCAACTTCCATTCAATTTTCTGCCACTCTGATTAGTCCTGCCAAGACAACGAAAAAACTTAACGGAAAGCATGTCAACATTTACAGAGTTTCGGCACATTTTTCCAGAACATGGATCGTCGGGACGCGGTAATATTCAATATTGCTTGACAAGCGGTAAAAGTTGCTTTGTATCACATTTCCATACGTCCCTTTCCCTTTCACCATACCTGATTTTCTGTTTAGCGAAAGTCTCACCAATCAAGAAGCGGACAGCGGAACTATTATTCGTCTCACAAAATCATCCTTTTGAAATCTCAAGACCCCACTTCACTACCCAGAAAACCTGAATTCCAAACGTACTAAAACCTGAGAAAATCCAAAAGATATCATTCAAACATTCAGTACACGGATTCTTCATTGTATAAAAAAAAAGGAATCTGCTGCTTTCACACGAAAAGATCCGGAAGAAAAACAGACCCCTTTTTTCCAAGCCTGGCTACTTAGAATCCAACTTTCCTTGTATTAAATTCGGCCTTTGGGTATTTGAATTAAAAATATAAGGCAAAAGTCAGAAAAAACTCTTGCTACCAAGTTATTAGTCAACAATGATAAGGTAAGAAACAAACTAAAAAAAAAACTAGCTTCTCTGGTAATTATTGATAAGAATAAGCAATCATTTCGGTAATCAGAGCTCAAAAGACAACCCTAAGAAACTTGAAAATTGAGCTTCAGTAAATGAAACTAAGTTCTGTTAGCACCCAGTAAACACTAATTCGTCTTAGAGAACATAATTCAGATAAACATTTTCAATTTGTATTAGTTTATCTGGATACTCATCTGCAATCTTCAAAATGTAGACATTAAGTACTGAGTGCAATATTATGATCATGAAAGTGTCTAAAAATATTAGAAAAATCTGGGGAATACGTTGATAGCGATCAGAGCCATCTTTTGAATTAATTGATGTACGTTCTATAAACAGCACAAACGTACGACTAAGTATATTGATCCTAAACTATTGAAACTTGCAACAACCTAAGGAAATCACAGAATTCTGGCAATCACTTGTTCATGACTTTATAAAACTAATTTTTTGCGAAGTTTCATCTGCAAAACACCAAACTAAAAAGACACTGGAGCTGAGCATAACAAGTTTTTCGATGGTATTTATAGCGTCCGCGTCCCTAGATTTCTGAAGACATTCAAGGCTCTCGAAATGATGTCAACAACTCAAATGAATGTTTTTGTTTTGAGTTTTCCACTTTTTGTTACATTGGAGTCGAATTTTCAAAAGTCAAATCCCAAACGAAAAAATTGTTGCCCCATCGCAAAAAACCAATCGAACTAATCTAGAGGAAACGAACAAAAACAGAGAATACTAGTGATGCAGTGAGTAAAAAATTAGTAGACTATCAGCCACAATTTTTGAAAATATCTTTTCATCAAAAATATTGGTTTCAGCAAAAAATCCCGTTTTTTGTACAAAAAAATCGTTGAAAAACTCAGACACAAAAAAAAATCCCGGACCCCCCAAAAAAAATCCCGGAAGACCTGGATTAAGTCGGACGGTGATAAACCCTGGGTATAAAAGAACTAATCTACCGACCAATTTAGCCGACTTTTCGGTGCATGTCATAGAGACATAAAATACAAACTCTTTGGTGTATGTTCTGTATAAACTTTTTGGTGCATGTCCATAATATGTCCAGCTTAAAATTCCTGAATCTAGTTATGTTTACGAGTTTTTCTATTGACCAGTAGATGTTTCGTAAAATTCTCCCAAAGTGGTCAGTTATCATCAAATATAATGAAAATGAATGTAAGTCACTACATACAATAAAGCTTTTTTGCAACAACATAGTCTTGAACGTCTCAATCAATGAGCCAACGCGTTGATTCATGAATTAAGTGTGGCCGAAGATTAAGCAATTCAATTCCTCAAAATGAGTTCATACACATTTTCTTTCAATTTGATCACTTTCCTCTTATTAACTAAACAAGCATAGAATATAGTAGTTTGTTTACGATAAAAGTAAGACCTCTAAATTTAAATTCATGACCACTTCACAATATAAAAATTAAGAATTTAGGGACATTTTATGAAGCATTGTAGACATGTTCAAAGTGAAGCTATCTTGAGAGTATTAGGAATATAAACTATTTTTAGAATGTGTGTCATAACTTGAAGAACTCCGTTGTACAAGGAGATTAACTTAATTCTCAGAGTTTATATAATGGGTATTTGGTCTTCAATTCTAGCAACACCAACATCAATTTATGAAAAATTTAAACAATATTATATTGTAATATACAGTTCAAAACTTTGTGTGGCTAGCTGTTGTTGTAACCTATGGTCATACCAGTTACAAAAATTGATTATTTCTTTCTATGAGACCTCTTGAAAAGTTCCGTTAAGCCCTGTTATTTTTTATGTGTTATAGTGGCGTTTCTAGATTATCAAAAAAATAAAAAAATATACCATACTTTTTGGGCGAAAAAATGAAAAAAAAAAATTGCTAAGCTAGAAATTAACAAATTTTTCTTTTAATAATATTGATATAAAAGTGGCTTTTCGTCTGAATTGACTCTTGCTTCAGAAACAAAGAAAGGTGTGGTCTTTTGTGGTTCATTTAAATAAACCCAGTTTATAATACCATTTATTGTACCTACACGAGAAATGATCTATTTTTTGAAAATTTCTATTCATTTCTACACACTGAGTGGATTTTCTACATAGGGACAGGTCAACTAGCTCCCAAATTCTAAAGACAAGTTTCTTGTCGGCTGGGAGGAGGATTTTCGTATTAGACATCTATCGACAAAATTGAGTTATGAATGCAATTGAGTGTTAAATTTTGCGTAAACTCCGAATTTGCTTTTTGTTTTGTTCTTCTGGCTACTGGTTGTACGTGTAAATGAGGGGGGGACGGTAACGCAGATTATTAATCAAATATCGGACCCCCACCTCACAGAGGGCCCCTCCCCCCCTAATACCCCATAAACAACCAGTGGACAAGTGTAACTGCCCTTTAAAACCACCTGTGCATTGCAGTACTCTCTCGGGCGACTGGCTGAGCGGTTTTTTTTTGTCTGGTTTACTTTTAAAGGCCCATATAGTGCCCAAGTACCCAATTTTCTTGTACATTATTGAAGCAGAAGTACTATTTTGCAAGGTTTCGCCTTTATAACACACATATTTTTAAAGGCCATCAAAGGTTAGGACCCTCTAGAGAGAAAAGGAATGGTAGTATGTACTTCATAATACCTTCCTGATACATAAAATAGCTTGTAGACCCGTCCCTGAAAGTTTCATTTTCCTAACCGAGCCCTTTCCATGAAAGCCAATAGTGGCTAAAGTAGGATTTTCCTAGTGCAATGAATGTGAAAAGATTGTTCAATAGTGACCTTGAAATGTCACTAATCATAAAAATACAAACAGTAGTCTCATGCCTGTGCTACATTATAGTCACACTTTTCGATAAAATCAAAATTACGCACGACTACAGTGCCAATTACAATTACGTACAGCGCTGTTCGTAATTTCTCGAATTGACCATTGTTCAACTTTCAAGCATAAATTTCTTGACTGACCAATCAGAGTCAAGGTTTAAGGCATACTTTTTAAAACTAGGAAAGATGGAACTTTATAACAGAGAGTGGAGGATCGAGGAAAACGGACAACGCGGTAAAATAAAAAAATTGTTGCCCAGGCTTATTTTCTAGACTATTTCGCATTCTGAAGTTTTGATTTCGGGTAAGAGCATTTACAATATTTGGATTAAGATCGATTAATGAATTCCCACCCTCTAATGGGGGTTCCCCCTGGGGGAAGTGTCACAGTGGGAAACTTGCAACAACCTAAGGAAATCACAGAAGTCTGGCAATCATTTCTTCATGACTTTATAAAACTAATTTTTTGCGAAGTTTCATCTGCAAAACACCGAACTAAAAAGATACTGAAGCTGAGTATGAAAATTTTTCCGATGGTATTTATAGCTTCCGCTGCCCTACATTTCTGAATACATTTAAGGCTCTCAAAATGATGTCAAGAACTCAAATGAATGTTTTTGTTCTGAATTCGCCACTTGTTGTTACATTGGAGTCGAATTTTCAAAAGTCAAATCCCAACTAAATAAATTGTTGACCCATCGTAAAAGACCAATAGCACTAATATAGAGGAAAAGAAAAAAAACAGAGAATACTAATGATATCGTGAGTAAAAAATTAGTAGACTATCAGCAACAATTTTTAAACATAACTTTTCATCAAAAATGTTTTTTAAAGCAAAAAATACCGTTTTTTTTACAAGAACGTCTTGGAAAACCATGACACAAAAAAAAATCCAGTACAGCAAAAAAAAATCCAGGACGACCTGGATTAATTCGGACGGTGATAACCCTGGAGCATAAAAGAACTAATCTACAAACCAATTTAGCTAACTTGTTAGTTAATATCAGAAATACAGAAAATACAAAACTTTTTGGTGTATATTCTTTGCATACTCTTTGGTGCGTATCCATAATGCTTCAATTTGGTGATTACTGAAACTAGTTATTTCTATGACTTGTGCTATTGACCAAAAGACAGACACTTCAGATATACAAACCAACAAAGACAGACACTTCAGACATACAAACCAACAATGACAGACACTTCAGACATACAAACAGAGAAAGACAGACACTTTCTAACTTTCTTTGTCTGTGTGTGTCTGGGTTGTTTTTTGCTTATCCCAGTGTCTGTCATTCTCGGTTTGTATGTCTGAATGTTTGTATGTGTATGTGTCTCTCACTCTTTTTGATTGCGTGTTTGGGCGTGTGTTTGCTTGTCCCACTGCCTGTCTTTCCCAGTTTGTATGTCTGAATCTATGTATTTGTATGTGTCTCTCATTCAATTTGTCTGTTTGTCAGGGTTGGTGTTTGTAAGTCCCAGTGTTTGTCTTTGATGGGTTGTATATTTGAAGTGTTTGTCTTTTTCGGTTTATATGTTTGAATCTATGTGTTTTTATGTGACTCTCACTCTTTTTGCTTGTGTGTCTGGGCTGGTTTTTGCATATCCCACTGTCTGTCTTTGTTGGTTTGTATGTCTGAAATGCCTGTCTTTCTATATTTGAATGTCTGAAGTGTCTGTATTTGTTTGTTTTTATGTCTGAAGTGTCTGTGTTTGTTGGTTTGTATCTCTAAAGTACTTGTCTTTCTCTTTTTGTATGCTTGAAGTGTTTGTCTTTGTTTGGTTTGTATGTCTAAAGTGCCTTTCTTTCTGTTTGTATGTCTGAAGTGTTTGTCTTTGTTGGTTTGTATGTTTGAAGTGTCAGTTTTTGTTCGTTTGTATGTCTAAAGTGCCTGTCTTTCTCTGTTTGTATGTCTGAAGTGTTTGTCTTTCTTGGTTTGTATGTTTGAAGTGTCTGTCTTTGACTGTTTGTCTGACTAAAGCTCCTGTCTTTCTCTATTTGTATGTCTGAAGTGTTTGTCTTTGTTGGTTTGTATGTCTGAAGTGTCTGTCTCTGTTGGTTTGCATGTCTATAGTGCCTTTCTTTCTCTGTATGTCTGAAGTGTTTGTCGTTTTCTGTTTGTATGTCTAAAGTTTTTGTCTTTGTTGGTTTGTAAGTCTGAAGTGTTTGTATTTGTTGGTTTGTATGTTTATAGTGCCTGTCTTTGTTGGTTTTTATGTCTAAAGTGCCTGTCTTTGTTGATTTATATGTCTGAAGTGTCTGTCTTTGTTTGTTTGTATGTTTAAAGTGCCTGTATTTCTCTCTTTGTATGTCTGAAGTGTTTGTCTTTGTTGGTTTGTATGTCTGAAGTGTCTATCTTTTTTGGTTTGTATGTCTAAAGTGTCTGTCTTTCTTTGTTTCTATTTCTGGAGTGTTTGTCTTTGTTGGTTTGTATGTTTGTAGTGTCTTTCTTTCTCTGTTTGTATGTCTGGTGTTTTTCATTGTTGGTTTGTGTGTCTGAAGTGTCTGTCCTTGCTGGTTTGTATGTCTAAAGCGTCTGTCTTTTTATTTTTGTAAGTTTGAAGTGTTTGTCTTTGTTGGTTTATGTTTCTGATGTTCCTTTCCTTGTTGGTTAGTATGTCTAAAGTGCCTGTCTTTCTATGTTCGTATGTATGAAGTGTGTGTTTTTGTCGGTTTGTATATCAAGAGTGCTTGTTTTTCTCTGTTTGTGTGACTTAAGTGTTTGTCTTTGTTGTTTGTATGTCTGAAACTTTTTTCTTTGTTACTTTGTCTGTCTGAAGTATCTATCGTTGTTGGTTTGTCCGTCTGAAGTGAATGACTTTCTCTGTTTGTATATCTGAAGTGTTTGTCCTTGTTGGTTTGTACCTCATAAGTGTCTGTCTTTGTTGGTTTGTATGTCTAAATTGCCTGTCTTTCTCTGTTTGTATGTCTGAAATGTTTGTATTTGTTGGTTTGTATGTCTGAAGTGTCTTTCTTTGTTGATTTGTATGTCTAAAGTGCTTGTATTTCTCTGTTTGAATGTATGAAATGTTTGTCTTTGTTGGTTTGTATGTCTGAAGTGTCTGCCTTTCACTGTTTGTATGTCTAAAGTACCTGTTTTTCTCTGGTTGTATGCCTGAAGTGTTTGTCTTTGTTGTTTTGTATGTCTGAAGTGTCTATCTTTGTTGATTTGTATGTCTAGAGTGCCATTCTTTGTTGGTTTGTATGTCTGAAGTGCCTGTCGTTGTTGGTTTGTATGTCTAAAGTGCATGTCTTTCTCTCTTTATATGTCTGAAGTGTTAGCCTTTGTTGGTTTGTATGTCTGAAGTGTTTGTCTTTGTTGGTTTGTATGTCTAAAGTACCTGTCTTTGTTAATTTGTGTTTCTACAGTGTCTGTCTTTGTTGGTTTGTATGTCTAAAGTGCCTGTCTCTTTTGATTTGTATGTCTGAAGTGTCTGTCTTTGTTGGTTTGTATGTCTGAAGTGTCTGTCTTTGTTGCTTTGTACGTCTAAAGTGTCTGTCTTTCTCTGTTTGTATGTCTGAAGTGTCTGTACTTGTTTCTTTGTATGTCTAAAGTTTCTGACATTGTTGGTTTGTATGTCTAAAGTGCCTGTCTTTGTTGGTTTGTATGTCTGAAGTGTTTGTCTTTGTTAGTTTGTATGTCTATAGTGTTTGTCTTTGTTGGTTGGTATGTCTAAAGTACCTGTCTTTGTTAATTTGTGTTTCTACAGTGTCTGTCTTTGTTGGTTTGTATGTCTAAAGTGCCTGTCTCTTTTGATTTGTATGTCTGAAGTGTCTGTCTTTGTTGGTTTGTATGTCTGAAGTGTCTGTCTTTGTTGCTTTGTACGTCTAAAGTGTCTGTCTTTCTCGGTTTGTATGTCTGAAGTGTCTGTCCTTGTTTCTTTGTATGTCTAAACTTTCTGACATTGTTGGTTTGTATGTCTAAAGTGCCTGTCTTTGTTGGTTTGTATGTCTGAAGTGTCTGTCATTGTTGGTTTGTATGTTTGAAGTGTCTGTCATTGTTGGTTTGTATATCTAAAGTGCTTGTCTTTCTCTGTTTGTATGTTTGAGGTGTTTGTTTTTGTTGGTTAGTGTGTCTGAAGTTTCTGTCTTTCTATGTTTGTATGTTTAAAGTGCCTGTCTTTGTGTGTGTGTATATTTAAAGTGTCTTTCCTTGTTGGGTTGTGTTCCTGGAGTGTGTTTCAATTATTATTTGTATTTATGTAGTACCTCTCTTTCTCTGTGTTTATGTTTAAAGTTTCTTTCTTTTCTGGTTTGTATGTGTGAAGTGTCTGTCATTGTGGGTTTGTATGTCTGAACTGTCTGTCTGTGTTGGTTTGTATGTCTAAAGTGACTGTCATTCTCTGTTTGTATGTCTGAAGTGTTTGTCTCAAAGGTCAAAGGTCAAGGAGTGGTTTGCAGTTTACTTACAATAATTCGGGCTGGATTCCATCGGGGCCAGCAGCTTTGTTTGTTCTCAAGTCTCTGATAGCTGCTTCTATTTCAGAGTGAAGAGGGGGAGGACTTGGATCTGTAGAGGTTATAGGGAAAGTGTTGAGAATTGTAGGGTCTGGGTGGATGTCCAGATTTAGTTTATTTTTAAAATGGTTTTTCCATCGAGAGCGGATTCCATCTGTGTATTGTATTTGGTTTCCATGTTCGTCAAGAAGGGAGAACGCTTTTATGTCCTTCTTTTTGGCCAATTCCCGCACTCTTCTATAGATGTAGTTGGGGTCTCCTTTCTTGAAGGCCGATTCACATTGATCACACGTTTCTTTAATAAAAGCACGATGAGCACGTCTGATGGATTCCTCAATAGCTCGTTTGAGTTGCTTGTATTGGTCCCTACTTTCTTTGTCTTGCCTGTTCGTGAGTTGGTGCTTTTCTTCACAGAGGGAGATGATCTCGTCTGTTATCCAAGGTTTCTGAATGTTTTTTTTTGGTACCCAGTGTGGAATGAGTGACATCACATATGATATTTGTGCTGCTAGTCACCAGGTTTTCAATATCTTCCTTAGACAGGATAGGTGGAGATCTCGACGTGAACTCCGAAATTTTTTCGGATAGAATGGTGATATAGGTCATACGTGTGTTTTCGTCTTTCAGTAGATCTAATCAAAATTTGGAGGTTTTCTGAGATAACTTTGATGCTGTTTTAAGTCTTGTTTTGAACTTAGACATGACAAGCAAATAGTCGCTGTCAAAGTCACCGCCAGCTAGTGTGACTGTGCTTAAGACAGACATTTTCCAATGTCGAGACACGACGATGAAGTTCATTAGGTGTTTAGTTTTTCCATCCGGTGAGGTGCAGGTTGTTTTACGATCAGATCTGTGCTTGAACAGTGTGTTTGTAATGACTAAATCGCTGTCTCTGTAGAATTCGATAAGGCGTTCTCCCCTTCTGTTCGTTTTTCCATGTCCAAATTTGCCCATTACATCTTCGTGTCCTG
Source organism: Artemia sp. Qi Xiang Cuo (assembly GCF_049724085.1). NCBI lineage: Eukaryota > Metazoa > Arthropoda > Branchiopoda > Anostraca > Artemiidae > Artemia > Artemia sp. Qi Xiang Cuo. The sequence continues at coordinate 344,517 of NW_028297440.1, forward strand.
TGTGGTTGTTTCCGACGATAGCGTTGAAGTCACCAGTGACAAAGATTAGGTCATTTTTGGGACAGAATCAACCAGACTTTGAAGCTGGAGATAGAAGTTTTCAGGCTCTTCGTCGTCTCTAATGGAATCCGGAGCGTATACTTGGATAATTGTGAGGTTGGTGGGTGAACCTTTCAGGCGGATCATGATGATCCGTTCCGTGAAAGGGGTTACGGATATTAAAGATTTTCTGGCTTTATTAGACAATGGGAAACCTACACCTTGTCGATGTTTCTTATCATTACGTCCCGAAAGTAGAAGGATAACATCTTCATGTTTCTCTTCACTAGTGACTGGAAGATGGGTTTCGGCGAGACCGATAACGTCCCAGCTGTACCGTTTTATCTCTCTTAGGAGTAGGTCTATTTTCCTTGTTTAGCGAGGGTTCTAGTGTTGAGGGTACCTATTGACATAGTTATTTTTGGAGAAAAAATAGCCTCCAGGGTTGGAGTTGTCAACGTAGATATATTCGTGCGATTCACGGTTGTCGATTCGTCGGCTGCCCCGGACGCGGTATCTCTTTACGCATTATCGTCGGTTACCCCGGACGCGGTAGCACTGGTTCTCATATTTGATTTCCTATTTTTATTCATATTCATCATTAAAGTTTAAGAAGGGGCTTCTTGGCTGGATTCCGGACAGCGGTAAGTCACTCCTGTCTGTTCCCAGCAGGGGCTGACTGTATCTATTAATGACAGTGCGTCTTTTTGGTGTCCTGCAACACCAGCAATTTAACCCATTACTGGGGGAAGATTTTTTATTGACGGGACGTATCCATACGCCGATGGGCCCTGCCCAGTGCACATTAGAGGGGTTATCCTCCTCCTCCGTCTGAATTTAATGCCCCCAGAAGAAGGTACTCCAGCTATGTTTCAAGACCCCCAGAGACTGGGGCCCCCTTGGTCCGCGCCTCACTACCCATGAGGTACACTACATATCTGCAGGGCGTTTCCCACTCTGCCACCTGGGGACACGCTGACTGGCCTGGGGCAGGCCCCACTGAGAACTCTAAAGTTCTCAGTAGTTCTCAGCATTTTGTATGCAATTTAATTTCTCCTTTTATTTGAGAGTTTTTTCCTAAAAGTATTTAAAAATAAACTTATTCCTACGAAAAAATTTCCTGAAATATATTTCCTGGCACCAAACCACCACTGATATTTTTGCATTTGCCCCCCCCCCCCCACGTCCTGGAAAATTTTCTGACGGCACCCTTGGAAGGGGCATCTAAAAAGGGCAAGGGGGCTGGTTGTCCTCCGATACCTCTTCAACATCATCTGATATTTTCAACGTAATGCCCTTAGCCATTCCTTAGATACAAATGATATGCCCATCTGACAACCAGCATTCACACAGTGTGCTCTATTATGTTCAGAAAACCTCTCAAAAGCTAAAAGGAGTTATGTTATTCCCAAAGGTACAATTATTTGACTCTTTCAAAATTTTGAGTCTTTCAAAATTTTTATCGAATTTTTTGGAGGGAAGGCAGCTTAAAAGGGCATGCTAGGAGGCTGGCAGCCTTCCAACCACTTTTCAACATAGCCAACCCCTCAACACGCCCTGAAAGTTTCAAATTAATACCCTCCAGCCATTCTTAAGGTATTTCAGATCCTCCTTTTTGACAAACTAGATGCACAAATTGCTGTTTGATTTAGTTTAACATAACCCTCAATATTCTCCAAAGTTTCACCTTAATACCTCTAGCCTTTTCGAATCCAACCGGAATCAAACATTTTCCCTTTTCCTCATCATAAATCCTGCTTGTAAACAATGGGCCAATTACATAACTTACAATCCATGCTCTGTAGCTGTTCGGGGGAATGGCAACCCTGGAGGCGTAGCTATTGGACCTTTTGACCAGTTTGAAAAAAAAACGACAATTTTTAAATTTCGATTAGTGTTGAGTAGAGAGAGGCACCTAAACAGATCAAGGAGAGGGAGGGACTGGTTGCCCTCAAACCCTCTTAAAAATTTCCCCACATACCTTGAAAGTTTCAACTTAATAATCTCAGCCGTTAGATATTGCTGATATTTCCTTTTGACAACCAGTAATCCTATGGTGTGTTTGATGTCTTCGGCATCCCTCTCAAAATTTACTCTAAGTTTCATTCTAATACCCTAACCTTTTTTGAAGTCCCAGGATCTAACATGCCCTCTTTTCCGATTAAAGAACCTTATATATTAGCAAAGGGCAACTTTCATAACTTACAGCCATTGCCCCGGGGGCTATGGAAGGGTATTGTCTACCCTGGAGGCATGGTTATTTAACCTTAGGACTGTTTTGAAAAAAAAATGTCTACCTTAAATTTTGATCGGACGCCTTTGGAGATAAAAAAGCGTGGGAGGGAGGCTGGTTGTTCTCTGATGACTTTTGAATCTTAAAAAGGGCTCTAGAACTTTGATCCAAACAAATGATTCTTCTTTGACGTTTTTATGACCACCTCTTTCAAGCGAAGTGCCTGTACGGAAAAAAAATACATAGAATCCTTACGAACCTTCCCTATAGGCAACGATATAGCGTTTCCTCTAAATAAAAAAGATATATAAATAATCACATAAATTATATTAATAAATTGTTACAACTGAATATTATAATGGTTAATTAATTAGTTTTGAAAAAGAAGAAGTACCTTGTAATTTAAGGAAAACCCTAATTAAACCCCTGTATAATAAAAGTGATAAGAATGAGTTTCGAATTTGTATTAGCTTTAGCCTGGTTTCTTTAGGAAGCAAATTGCTTAGTATGATGATACTTTTTAGACCAAGAGATGTTGTAGACAAAGTTTTAAGAGAAGAACAATGCGGTTATAGGAAGGGTAGAGGGTGTGCTGACCAAATTTTTACTCTAAGGTTGATAATTGAGAAGTACCTGTGTGATCAAACACCTTTAGTCCTCAGTTTAACTGATTATGAGCAAGCGTTAGATTTAGTTGATAGAAGAGCTTTAACAAAGGTCGTATCCTTGTATGGTATACCAGACAAATAAATTAAAATGATTAGCAGTATGTACGAGAATAACACTGCTGTGGTTAAGGTAGGTTAGTAGCTGGTTTCTTATTAAATTAATAAAAAATAACTTTTTCCACAAAATAAGTTTTTCAAAGAAAATCAAAGAACTCCATTAAACAAAAAATGAGCAAATATAAAATCAAAGAAAATTTGCACTTTACTGAAAAAAATAAATGTTTTTACTTTTATAACTTTAATAAATCAAATAATATTAACATTTGATTACTAAATATCAGTATATGTATATTAAACTGACAATGCACATTCATATATATTTTTTCAGTAAAGTGCAAATTTTGTTCTGGCCTTGGGAAGGCATAGGGGTTTTGCGCCCAACTTATGTTAATTTCTGCTCGTTTTGAGTTTGACTCGGTTATTTATTGTAATTTCTGTTCGTTTTGGGTTTCATTTATTTATCGATGCTGATTTGTGGTAGTTTCACGCTTGGAAGATTATTTGATTTTATTTTTGCTCATTTTTTTTTAATGGAGCTCTTTACTTTTCTTTAAAAACTAATTTTGTGGAAAAAGTTTTTTTTAATTAATTTCTGTTCGTTTTATATTGACATTGTTTTTTCAGGGAAAAAGAAAATAACACTTTAAATCTTTTCCTTTTTTAAGACTTTATAGTTTGGCCTGCTATTTGTATGCTGGAGAAAAATTTTTAAGTAATTTTTAACAACATACACCCTTTTAAAAATCTGGACAAAAATAGTAGGCCTACTGTTTAATTTAGTTTCATACCTCCTCTATTTGACCTGAAATGGAAAACTTGATACCATAAAAAAATCTGTTTACTTTCTTTGATAGCTTGGATACACTTACGCTATTTTGATTTGGTTAAATTTTAAGAGCAGAAGCAGCCCCGAAAATTTGAACATAATACCCTGAGTCATTCTTGGGATACTGCTGAGATGCCTTATTGGGAATTAGCATTAACACAGTGCATTTTGATTTAATCTTAGGGCAACATTGAGTTTTTAAACATAATGGGCAAATGGGAGGGTGGGCGTGGGAGGCTGGAAGTGGAAGGGGGATTAGTTGCCCTCCAATCACTATCGACTATTAAAAAGGGCATCAGCCCTTTCTATTTTCAATTGAATGAGCCCATTTCGAAGTTCCCACGACAACTCCTTCGATACGAAGTGCCCTTGTCTAAACAACAACAACTATAAAAAATATCCCTAATCACTTTCGAATATTATAAAGGGCACTAGCCCTTTGAATTTCAAATTGAAAGAGCCCCTTTTTGAAGTTTCTACGACAACGGCTTCTATAAAAACCTTATATGTCCCCAGGGCATAACTTAAAACCCTCGCCCTGAGGGCTGTGGGGGATTATCCTCCTCAAAAACACATTTTCTATCTGGAAATCAACTACGCTGAACAAAATAACTATCTCAAAATTTTTATTGGAGGTGTTTGGGGGAATTATGGGCGTGGGAGGGGGGCTAGTTGCCCTCCAATCACTTTCGACTATTAAAAACGGCACCAGTCCTTTGAATTCCCAATTGAATGAGCCTTTTTTTGAAGTTTCTACGACAACGCCTTCTATAAAAACCTTATTTGCCCCCAGGGCATAACTTAAAACCCTTGCTTTGGGGCTTTGGGGGGGGATGTCCTCCTCAAATACATATTTTCTATCTGGAAATCAACTACCCTACACTGAACAACATGGCTATCTCAAAATTTTGATTGGATGTGTTTGGAGGAATGATGGGCAAGGGGAGGAGGGGGCTAGTTGCCCTCCAATCACTTTCAACTATTAAAAAGGGCAAAAGCCCTTTAAAATTTCCAGTCGAATGAGCCTGTTTTGAAGTTTCTACGACAAAGCCTTCTATAAAAACCTTATATGCCCCAAGGGCGTAACTTAAAGCGCTGGCCCTGAAGGTTGCTAAGGAGTGTCCTCTTTTCAAAAACATATTTTCTATCTGGAGATCTACTACGCTGAACAAAATGGTTATCTCAAAATTTTGATTGGATGTGTTTGGGGGAATGATGGTCGCCGGTTGGGGGGGGGACAGCTTGCCCTCCAATCACTTTCTATTATTAAAAAGGGCACTAGCCCTTTGAATTTTCAATCAAACGAGCCCCTTTTGAAGTTTCTACGACAACGCCTTCTATAAAAACCTTATATGCCCCCAGGGCATAACTTAAAACTCTTGCTCTGAGTGTTGTGGGGGAATTTCCTCCTCAAAAACATATTTTCTATCTGGAAATCAACTACACTGAACAAAATGGCTATCTCAAAATTTTGAGTGGATGTGTTTGGTAGAATGATGGGCGTGGGGGGCTAGTTGCCCTCCAATCACTTTCGACTATTAAAAATGGTACTAGCCCTTTGAATTTCCAATCGAATGTGCCTGTTTGAGGTTTCTAAGACAACGCCTTCTATAAAAATCTTATATGCCCCCAGGGCATAACTTAAAACCCTTGCGCTGAGGGTTGTGGGGGAATGTCCTCTTCAAAAACATATTTCGCTGAACAAAATGGCTATCTCAAAATTTGGATTGGATGTATTTGGGGGACTGATGGGCGTGGAGGGGGGGCTACTTGCCCTCCAATCAGTTTCGACTATCAAAAAGGGCACTAGCCCTTTGAATTTTCAATCGAATGAGCCTGTTTTGAAGTTTCTACGACAACACCTTCTATAAACACCTCATATGCCCCAAGGGCATACCCTAAAACCCTTGACCCGAGGGTTGTGGGGGAATGTCCTCCTCCAAAAATATATTCTATCTGGAAATAATCTAGCCTACGCTGAACAAAATGGTTATCTCAAAATTTTGATTGGATGTGTTTGGAGGAATGATAGGCGTGGGGGGGGGGGGGCCCAAGGGGCCCTTGAATCACTTTCGACTATTTAAAAGGGCACTAGCCCTTTGAATTTCCAGTCGAATGAGCCTGTTTTGAAGTTTCTACGACAACACCTTCTATAAAAACCTTTTACGCCCCCAGGGCATAACTTAAAACCCTTGCGCTGAGGGTTGTGGGGAAGTTTCCTCCTCAAAACCATATTTTCTATCTGGAAATCAACTACGCTAAACAAAAAGGCTATCTCTAAACTTTGATTGGATGTGTTTGAGGGAGTAATGGGCGTGGGGGGTGGAGAGGGGCTAATTGCCCTCCAATCACTTTTGACAATTAAAAAGGGCACTGGCCCTTTGAACTTCCAATCAAATGAGTCCCTTTTGAAGTTTCTAAAACAACGCCTTCTATTAAAACCTTATATGCCCCAGGGCATAACTTAAAACCCTTGCCCTGACGGCTCTGGGAGAGTGTCCTCCTCAAAAACTTATTTTCTATCTGGAAATCAACTACGCTGAGCAAAATGACTATCTCGCTATTCTGATTGGCTATATTTGGGGAAAAGATGGGCGTGGGGGGGGGCTAGTTGCGCTCCAATCACTTTTGACTATTAAAAAGAGCACTAGCCCTTTGAATATCCAATCAAATGAGCCTTTTTTGAATTTTCTACGACAGCGCCTTCTATAAAAACCTTATATGCCCCCAGGGCATAACTTAATACCCTTTTCCATGAGAGCAGTGGTGGAGTGTCCTTCTCAAAAACATATTTTCTATCTGGGTATCAAGAACGCTGAACAAAATCGCTATCTAAAAATTTTAATTGGATGTATTTGGGGGAATGATGGGCGTCGGAGGGGGGGGGGGGCTTGTTGCCCTCCAATCACTTTCGACTATTAAAAAGGGTACTAGTCCTTCGAATTTCCAATCGAATGAGCCTGTTTTGAAGTTTCTACGACAATGCTTTCTATAAAAACCTTATATACCCCCAGGGCATAACCTAAAACCCTTGCCCCGAGGGTTGTGGGGGAGTGTCCTCCTCAAAAAAATATATTTTATCTGGAAATAAACTAGCATACGCTGAACAAAATGGCTATCTAAAAATTTTGATTGGATGTAGTTGGGGGAATGATGGGCGTGGGGGAGGGGGGGCAAGGTGCCCTCCAATCACTTTCGACTATTAGAAAGGGCACTAGCCCTTTGAATTTCTAATCGAATGAGCCTGTTTGAAGTTTCTACGACAACGTCTTCTATAAAAACCTTACATGCCCCCAGGGCATAACTTAAATCCCTTGCCCTAAGCCTTGTGTGGGAGTGTCCTCCTCAAAAACATATTTTCTATCTGGAAATCAACTACACTGAACAAAAAGACTATCTCAGAATTTTGATTGGATGTGTTTGGGGAATGATGGGCGCGGAGGGGGCTAATTGCACTTCAATCACTTTCGACTATTAAAAAGGACACTAGCCCTTTGAACTTCCAATCAAATGAGCCCCTTTTGAAGTTTCTACGACAATGCCTTCTATAAAAACCTTATATGCCCCAGGGCAAAACTTAAAAACCTTGCCGTGAGGGCTGTGGGGGAGTGTCCTCCTCCAAAACATAGTTTCTACCCAGAAACCAACTACGCTGAACAAAATGGCAATCTAAAAAATTTTTTTGAATGTGTTTGGGGGAATGATGGGCGTTGGGGGGGGGGGCTGGTTGCCTTTAATTAAAAATATTATATTCCCCCAGGGCATAACTTACAAACCTTGCCCTGGGGGCTTTTGGGGGGAGGGGTTGTCATCCTTAAAGACCTAATTTCCATAACTTTCAACTACGTTGAATGCAAAAGCTATCTAAAAAATTTTATTGTATGTGCTTGGGAATAGGTGGGCGTGAGAGGGAGGTTAGTTGCCCTCAAATCACTTTCCACTATTAAAAAGGGTAGGCTACTAGCCCTTTGAATTTCAAATTGAATGAGCCCTTTTTCAAGTTTCTACGACAAAGATTTCAATAGAAAACCTTATATACGCCCAGGGCATAACTTATAATCCTTGGCCTCAGGGTTGTGGGGAAGTGTCCTCCTCAAAAATATATTTTCTATCTGGAAATCAACTACGGTGAACAAAATGGCTATCTCAAAATTTTTATTGGATGTGTCTGGGGGAATGATGGGCAAGGGGGGAGGGGAGGGGAGGCTAGTTGCCTTTAATTAAAAATTTTATATTCCCCCAGGGAATAACTTACAACCATTGCCCTGAGGGCTGTGGGGGGAGGGGTTGTCATCCTTAAAGACCTAATTTCCAAAACTTTCAACTACATTGAATAAAATAGCTATCTAAAAAATTTTATTGTATGTGTTTGGGAAAAGTTGGACGTCAGAGGAAGGTTAGTTGCCCTCAAATCATTTTCGGCTATTAAAAAGAGTAGGCTACTAGCCCTTTGAATTTCAAATCGAATGAGCCCTTTTTCAAATTTCTACGACAAAGATTTCAATAGAAAACCTTATATGCCCCCAGGGCATAACTTATAATCCTTGCCCTCAGGGTTGTGGGGAAGTGTCCTCCTCAAAAATATATTTTCTATCTAGAAATCAACTACGGTGAACAAAGTGGCTATCTCAAAATTTTTATTGGATGTGTTTGGAGGAATGATGGGCGTGAGGGGGGGCTAGTTACCCTCCAATCACTCTCGACTATTAAAAAGGGCACTAACCCTTTGAATTTCCAACCAAATGAGCTTTTTCTGAAGTTTCTACGATAACACCTTCTTTAAAAACCTTATAGGTCCCCAGGGCATAACTTAAAAACCTTGCCCTGAGGGTTTTTGGGGAGTTTCCTCCTCAAAAACATATTTTCTATCTTGAAATCAACTACGCTGAATAAAATGGCTATCTCAAAATTTTGATTGGATGTGTTTGGGGAAATGATGGGCGTGGGGGGGGGGGGCTAGTTGCCCTCCAGTCACTTTTGACAACTAAAAAGGGTACTAGCCTTTCGAATTTCCAATCGAATGAGCCTGTTTTGAAGGTTCTACGACAACACCTTCTATAAAAATCTTATATGCCCCCAGGGAGTGTCATCCTCAAAAAGATATTTTCCATCTGGAAATCAACTACTGGGAACAAAATGGCTATCTCAAAATTTTGATTGGATGTGTTTGGAGGAATAAAGGGCGTGGGGGGCTAGTCGCCCTCCAAACACTTTCGACTATTTAAAAGGGCACTAGCCACCCCAAAATCCAATCAAATGAGCCCTTTTCGAAGTTTCTACGACAACTCCGTCGATACTAAGTGCCTGTCGAAGAAAGAAAAAAATACACATTGTGGCCACATTGTTCTTTACTTAGGCAGCGTTAGCGCGCTGCCTATAATCCAGAGTTAATCAGGGTTGTGTTATATCTCCCTTTACATGGATCATTTTGATGGACTTTGTCTTAAGGAGCACAAAAAAAGGAAATGGAAGGCCACGGAACTAAATAGAGAGGAAAAACTCTCCTGGACTTAGATTATGCTGATGATATAAGCATCCTATATAATAATAATCATAATTTATTTATTACCCACTATAAAAAAGAAGCGGAGTACATCAAGAACAAAAAAAAAGCAAACTCGTACACTTAACAATTATTTACATAAAATGACGTAAATTATGGTGCGCAGTGAGACCTGCAGATAACGGCAGCTTTCCCGCAAGCACAGTCACTTTTTCCCGTAAATCAGGGAGGCCGAATCGCGATATTAGATGCCGGCTCCGGAACCACGGAGGGAGGCACAAAAGGTAGCGAGAAAATTTAAATAATAAGTCTGGATAGAATTCAGATCTTTAGGCTTCAGAATTGGAAGAAAACCGGATAAAAAAAGAATAGATTGATCGCAAAACGAAGAATATAATTCCCCAAGCGCTTTTCTATTGTACCTCCCTCTAATTGCAAAAATTTTTGAATATCCTATCTGATTTTTTTTTTTTTCCATTAGAAACTGTCAGAGCCCGAAGTTTTTTTGAGATTATTAGTAATGTGAAGACCAAGCCATCAAAAAGAAGAGATACAGGGAATAGAGAAAAAACCACAGTTAAGAGGGAGACTCGCACTCGAATTAAATGAAGTATATTCACACTTATCAACGTTCAGCATAAGCCCAATCCATCTGAATTGGTCTGAGATCCAGCTGACAGCATGTGAGAGCCCAGACCTAGAACAACTGACAAGGAGAATATCGTCCGCATAAGCAAGATACGAGACGTCAATTCCATGAGAAATGAAAGTCGAAGGCAAGGATGAAAGGATAAGAGCAATACATAACTTAAATATAGTTGGAGAAAGCACACCACCTTGACGGACCCCACGCCGAGGAAGCACCTTTGAATCAGAAACTACTCCATTACATTTTACCCGAATAAAAGAGTTCGAATACCAGTACTGTAACAAAACAACAATAGAAAGGTTAATATTGTTGGAAAAAAAGGAATAGAGTGCATGTGAGTGGACTATACTATTGAAAGCTTTCGAAAGATCACGAGCACAGATATGAAGAGGAGATTTATCATTAACAAATTGCAACAGGAGGGATTCTAGAACACGATGAGCGTGCTGACATCCAAGCCTTTTTTGAAAGCCAAATTGGTTTTCACCAAAATTAACATTTTCTGAAACGAAAGGGAGAAGAATATACTCAAAAATTTTGCTAAGAGTGCACGAAACAGTAATTGGTCGATGAGAACTATACTCTGACGAAGTTTTTCCACACTTCAAAACCGAGGTGACTGTGCCACAGAGAAAACTGTCGGGAACCATAGAAGTAGATAAACACATCTGAAACAGTAGCTGAAGGTGATCGATCAAAGTTGGGAAAACTACTTTTGGATGATGAGAAGAAATTCCACCTTGATCAACAGAGATAGGTTGCATGTTCTAAATAGCTTGACCAATATCAACAGTAGAAACTGGTAATAAATTACTCTGAGAAATACGGTTAGGCAAACACGACTCAAGAAGGTTACTAAAAAGCTTTTCAACTTCCCGGTTCACCAAGCCGAAAATATCATTATAATACGACACCCAAGTATGAACTGCTATAGGACTTTCAAAAAAATCACTATTAAGCGTACCCGAATTCAGAACATGAGACCACTCCTTTCGCGACGCAGGAAAATCAAAACCAGATACCCTAGACTGCCGTAAACGTTTTTTATAAGTACGCTTGGTACTTTGCTTCAGATCAAAGACAACTCCTTGATTTGGCCGACCGCAAGACACCCATATTTGTAGCCAAAAACTTAGCTTTATTCTTTACAACTTTTAATTCTGGGTCCAAAACCCATTCTGGTTTTGTAGTTTTAACTTTAATCTTTTCTAGTGGAACAGCAGTCGCCTCTGCTTGTTTTAAGCACCAAATTATTTTATCATAATAATCATTTAGATATTGCTTATCATTTGAGAAACGGTCAGTAACTTGAAGCAAATGGTAAGGAACTTTTATAGAACCCAATAACGCGGACAACGTAGTAACATAAAGTGCAAAATTAGCTCTGCTCCAGTTATTCCTGTAAAACCATTTAGAACTTTGTGTAAATGCTCTAGTAGAACGGGAAGTGAATAGTGAGCAGAGAACGAAATCGGGAGGTGGTCAATATAACGATCGTCTTCACGAACAAGAACAGTCGATACATTAATATTTGGCTTGGAAACTACATGGTCAATATTAGACAAACTTCAAGATTGGTGAATATATGAATAATCAACACTTTTCTCGACTATTTTATAAGCAGAAAAAGGATCAAGGACTATATCGGATCGAACTGACTGACTTGTAAAATCTGTTTTGAAGTCACCAACCACTATGAAATCATAACCAGTCGATACAACAGACGCAACAATAGCCTTAAGATTTGCAAAGGCTTTCATATACGCGTTTAAAGCGGAAATAGTTTTTTTGTTACACGGGAGATACACATTTGTCAGCACAGTATTACCAAACCGAACCGCAAGGATGAATTTATCACTGTGAAAACACACTGGAGAGAGCAAACTCATGTTATTCTTAACAATGCACTGCAATGTGAAGGAGCCTGTCAAGAATGGAACAATCTTTAAAATTTAACTAGTTATCGCTTCTTCGGCCTCTTTTTTGTCGACAACTCAATATCTCATTTTTAGCCAGAAAGGTTTTCACAGCAATAAGTTTTTCCTTCAAATTTACAATAGATATATTTATTCATTTATATCTTTGTGAATTTAAAAGCACTTTAATAACCTAACGTTTTTCTCTTTTTGTAAAGGATCCGATAATATTGAGAATACTTCTGGCCCAGAGAGATTGCGCGTAAATCGTGTTCGATTCACAGTTATTATATTTGCCAGAGTTACTGAGTTGAAAAACTAAAAAGCGATGCCTCTTGTTTACCTCGGCTAATACCATCTAGCGTTCACTTTTAAAGATCATAAATGACTACAGGCTAATGATTTGCTGAGTTAGACCCAATTCGGATTTTGCAAAGGGTACTCGACGAAGAATGCTTTGCAACAACTTATGGAATCAATTAACAGTGGTATGGACAGAGGTGAAACACCTTTGTCTATATTTATAGATATTCTCAAAGCATTCGATACAGTTGATTTTCAAACTCTGCTAAGTCGGATGGAGTCGTTAGGTGTCCGCAGAAAGTGCTTAAAGTGGTTTGAAAGTTATCTCACAGGGAAATCCCTCAAAGTAGTGTTGAATGATGTGGGCTCAGCAGCATTTCCAGTGACGTGTGGAGTACCACAAGCATCAGTGTTAGGTCCACTGCTTTACCTCATCTATGTTGGTCACATGCGTCTTTATTTGAAAGAAGTGTGTCTTACCTCGTTTGCTGATGATACCGTTATCTGTGAAGGACCTGGTGAGAAAAGCGAATCTCGCATTGGAAAGGCTGGTTATTTTCACTTTATTAAGTCTATTAATTCGTTATGCAATCATGGTAAGAAAGATATATGTTTAAGAAATAAGTTCACAACTGCATGTAGTCCTCATGAATTTTTCCAAGCTGCCTTCTGTGTGGCTAGAACTTCCACATATATAATTTTATGTGGGTTTTACTGAAGGGTTTCTTATCTTGGTTGTTTAGTGGATTGCCATGTTTTGTTGTGGTTTTAACTGAATAGAATTTTGTGTTGGTTGAATTTTGGTAAAAACCTGTAAAATAAATTCTATTTTTTAAATTATAGGCACTTCCAACATCTTAGAAATTGTGGGCATCAGCAACATTCCCTTAGGTGTTTCGAATGTCACGGGTTTTTGTGATCAACGAGCTGTGGCCATTGATGATGGCGTTACTGTATATGGACAAGCAGATTTAGCCTACAAGGTCACCAGACGAGCTGTATTGTCTACTACAACAGCACAAGTGTTTCTCAGTAAGTATAAAACTGATTAATCTTCTCTTAATTGACCCACTTGTCCCACAAAGAACCAACACTTCTTCCATGTGGGAATGTAGGATTTAATATTAAAATAGAGTTGGTTACAGAAGTACTCCATAGAAGAGCATCACTCTTGTCTCTCAATTTTTAGAGACAAAATAAAAAAATACGTCTCTCATATTTTTTTTTTTTTTTTTGGTAGTACTGTTCATAATGAGGAAAAAAACGTACTAAGCGATTACAAATTATTTTCACTAAATCCCAAATGACGATCTTTCTTTCAAAATGTTAAGAGGATTTGATACCTTAAACATCATTTTGTGAGCCCCAACGTCGGCTGACTGTCTCAAAGATTAAAGGGTCCATTAAGGGACTCTCCCGGGGGACTAGTTATCATATTTTCAGAAAATACAAAATATTTTCAGCTTCATTTAATCGAAAAAACTAAATACTTTCTAATGATAGAAGTTTTACTAAATTTGAAACCCTTTATATCTGATACAAAACAAAAAAAGTTACAAGGTTTTCCTAAGTTTTCAGAGAAAGTAGAAGTCGACTCCTAGTTTTCTGCGATGTATTGGGATCACTTATTCAAGATTTGCAAGTCTTGGCAAGACTACCCAATTAATTCTAAATCATTTGGCCACATAAAATAATCCCCTTAAGAAATGATGCTCCTATTCGAGTTTTTGGTAATTTCTATTCATTTTAAGTTTGACATGATCATTCATTTTAAGTTTTGTTAACACTATTCATGATTGTGCTACAGTAAATCAAGAAGCAGATTTGACTACTAAGCTCAACCGAGGGTGCGTCTTGTTTATTACTCCAGCACAGTTTTTTTCAATAAATATGTCAATTACAGCTTCACTAATACAGCTAGTACTAATACAGCTTCAAAACTTGCATTGAAGCAGTCATTAAACAGTCGCCCTGCCATGCTTCAGTGCTGTGTTATACCCCGAGGCTTGACATAAGACCGAGGGTGTCCTTGCAGTAACACATATTGTCACTAATTTCAACGAGCTATGCAAGTTCGTTGTGTCTTGTACTAGGTAACAGCAAGTTAAATTTTTACAGGTATGAACTTAGCGGTTGAGCTAGGCCTTTTGTTAGTGTCACACAAGGATCATCATCATTAATCAAATTATCATCTTCATCAGTTTCTTAACAGAGTCTGACTTGTTTCTAGAAGATGGAGAACATTTCTCATGCGTTTTTCCATTGATTGTGTAGATGGTGTTAGTACAGAGGAAGTGACGGGATCATGTGTAATTGGCTTTGAAATAGAGCAGATACTTCAAAGGTGCACGAGTTTCGTGTGATAAAGCAGAATGTGTCAAACAGAAATAACTGACCACGGTGTCAAAGAGACACCACGCATACGCATGTTAAAGAGATGAAATGTGCTGGCCACGACATACCACTGTCTTACCTTCAAATCAACGTATAGCACATGTGCTCTTCTCAAAATAGCTATAAATGTCTTCCGATGGGTTTTGTTTATGAGATAGCCACTCACATAGCAAAAAAAAACCTAGTGAACTATTGTAACCTCTAGATGCCATTGTTTTCACTGAAAAAAAAAGAAGAAAGTGGAAAAGAATAATCGTACAAATCATAAAATTTACGTACTGTTACTATAATTTCTATACCGCACTTAGTGTGGGTAAAAAAAGAGCCCACAAGTGGCAGGAGGCATTCTCATTTTACTAACGGAAGAAGGAAGCTATGCATCGCCAGTCTCAAAGCCCTCATACATAAAACTATTCTCTGCTAATTCATATTCATGGTAGGAAGCCATCGAACGTGACTGGAAAGGTGAACTTAATATTGAAGAGGGGAAAAGTTTAAAAATGGAAAATTCTTATAATTTATAGAGCAAAAATTTTCTAAAAACATTGTACGTTATATTTTATTGGGATATTAAAATCCTTATTTCCCTTGAACTGTACCGACGGTTGATGGGAAAATTCAGCATTTCGTAAAAATAAATAAACATCGAAAAAAATCCAACAAAAAGGGAGTAAAAATATATGTTTTTTTTTATATCTTGAAAACCTGACGTGACAGAACAAAATAGTTTTCAGAATTTTAATTAGAATAAAAATAACGGCATTAGAAAAAGTAAACATCCTGCCAGAAATCTATATTTTCTAATCGTGTGATCTGACTCTATTGAAAAGAGCCTAACTATGTCACTTTTTTTTATCACCTCTTAAAATTTTATTACTGAAAAAGATTTGTTAAAAAAGAAAATATTTGGGGGGAAATAGAATGTTTCTGCTTTTTTCTGCAGAAAATTTTTCTTTTTTCTGGCTCTTTACCATTCCTGTTTCTGCTCCATTTTCTTTATATTTTGCTTCCACCATTTATTATTCATTTGCCAACAACTGTTCGAATCCCCTCTGGTAATAACTGTATGTAAAATTACTTCACAAACAATTCCTTAAAAACGATTCTTTTTTTAATACAAGAAAACCAGATTGTCAGCTCTTTGATGACAAGCATTGGTTTGAATGGTAAAATCTTTCTGGTTAAATGTCTTGGTTGGTTCAATAAAAATTAGAAAAGAAAATTATCAAAATACTATAATCCTGCGTTTGAAAAGTAAGAGATACTAGAATGTTTTGAAATTTGTAGTAATTATGTTGGGCCAAATTAGATTTCTAACATAAAGATTTTACTCTCAATTTTTTCTGTGACTGAAGGACAAGAAGCCCTGAAAAACAAGGGCCATACCTAATATCATCATACCTTCCCACAGACTGTATACTGATACGAATAAAAAAATTTATCCTTAAACGACCAGAAACTAAAATAAAAAATGAAGGCCAACTAATAACAAGTAGAAAGTGCCTCCTCGAAAAAATAATTAATTAACATAATTAATTATGGTAACATAATTAAACATAAATGAAGTATGGTTACATCCCCCTCCGAACCCTTAAGCCTTCTAAAAGCTTAACATAGTCTCTTTCTCTTTACATCTGGTCAATGGAATCACATGACTTAACAAAGGGTTTCACCGTCATCTATTGAAAATTGTTTAGCTACCACTTCCAGTCAACATAAACCTTAAGCTCATATTTTTTTTTCTTTTAAAAATAAATGCTCATTAGGCTTCAAAGGCTCATTAGGAATCATTAGGCTTTTTACAAAATGATGACATTTAATACGTTTTGAAATAAGCCAAGTGGATTTACGTACCCCACGCAGCTTCTTATATATACAGCAGATTTGGTTAGCGTCCGCTATGCGTATAACACGCAACTGTTATAAAAAATATGGAATATTATGTGTGAATTTATAGGAGGGATTATTGTTGAAATCAGGACGAAAAGAGATTAACCCTCTCCTACTTATGGTGGAATAAGATAAGATATTTCAAAAAGCAAAAACCAGACAAATACGAGGCACTAATCCTCGCAGAGGGTCCATGGCATGTAAAGTAAAACTGAGAAATATGAATAAGACAAAATAGAGCTGCTGTGATGGAAGACAAAAAGTATAATAGTAATACAGGTAAAATCATAATAATATTAACGAAAAAACAACAAAAATATATACATATTTGACCCTTATCTCCAAGTTGCTAGATGATTTTGTGCACCCTTTATCGCCTTGATAGAATAGTTTTAGATTAGTTGTAAATGACTTATTTTAAACAATCATTATTGGATTATTGAAAACTTCAAAATTTTTAACTAAATGTAAATAATTTAAGAATAATAGGCTAACTATCGAATCAATTACTTAACTAAGTATTACCATACCGTTTCAGATGGTGTACCGGAAGACTTAAGTATAATAGTTACGCTTCGGCCACAACAAAATTCCGAATCTGTGGTCTTTTCTCTTTATTCCGAAACAGGGGAAGAGCAAATCGAACTGCGGACTGGACAGACTTTAAAGCTGTTATACAGAGAAATTGATGATGATGGAGAAGTTCTTAAATCCGGAGGTGTAGTTGACTTCGGAGTGAAAATAAATGACAGCAAGTATGTCTAAGGCATCTATTTTATTTCATGCTTTTGTTCTAATTTACTTTGGTTTTCATATTATTTTGAATTTTTTTTCTAATTTTTTTATTATTATATCACTTTCTTGCCTTTTTGATTATATTAATTTTATTATATGAATAATTATAATCTATACTTTAATTTTAATATTGACTTCAGACTGGCCATAGATTATAGCAAGCATTTCTAAGACATTCCTGCACACTTTTAAATTATTTTAATTTTGTATTGTCTTTTTTTCCATTGGCTATTTCTACCTATTTTCTTTTTATCTGTTTATATTGTTTTCATTTTATTATGTGAGCAGAGTTAATTCTGTATGAATAATAATCTTACTAATAACATAATAATAATTAGAATAATATAAATACAGCTACTACAGGCCTTGGGAAAAAAACACCCTTGTAATTGTATTTTTCCTTCTTTGTAGCACAGGTTTTGGATTTTAGCATTCAAAAATCTTGGCTTCCTTTCGATGCAAAAATAATCTTAACATTACATTAATGCTTTCATTCCAGAAAGCAAATTTCTTAAGAATAAACCACCGAAATTTCTCCCGCGGATAATTTGGCAACCTGAACTATTTCCAAGTTCCAGACTCCTGGAAAGTAATTATCTTCTCGCCCTTTCACCCTTGATTTTGTTTTTACCTGAGCTACCCAATGACTAACGCATTCGCTCTAAAAATACTGCCCTTGCTGCCACTCTAAACGCGGTACCCAGAGAAGCTTGTCACGGCACCCCAATTAGCTTGCACTGGTTAAACCCCCTCCCTTTTCTCAGCCCTGATGGCGATGCATCTGTATTTGCAATTTTACATTTGTACGTAGACTAAGATGATCTCTCATATATAATCTTTTTCATAGCACTGGAGGGAGGTTTATACCCACCACTTTACCTGGAAGAACAAAAGCTTTGCAGGACATGGACGGAGAAATATTATGAATTCAAAAATATATGACAATTTTTTTGTCAAAAAGGGTTTTTCAAAAAGTTTTAACCATCCCGAATGAATTTGTAAGCCAATTTGCATTTAAATTCCAACTGTATTTTTTTTATAATTAGCTAGTCAGAGTAAAATATGAGACAACTCTTATAAATTACAAAAAAAATTATGTGTGAAACAGAAGTTTTCACATCCTCTTGGTGAGTCCTATGAGCTTGGTGAAGGTTTTCTGATATGCCAATTTTTATAGGGTAGTTTAAGTTAGTGACTTCATTTCAATTCAATTATTTAATACTATAAACTCTAAATCTAATGCAACGATATACAAACAAGAGTAAAACAGAAGAGAAAACATATACGGTGGATATTGCAGCCCCAAAGGCTGAGCTTTTAGGGGGCTTAATCACTACAACAAAATTGCAAATTCGGGAAAAACAAAACCTAATATAAAATAGATCAATACATCAACATATAACATAACAGTGACAAAACTTAAAACAGAAACGGGAGTAAGAGTAAGCGAGTAAGAAAAATATAACATAACAGGTACCAACAGCAAAAATACCCACAAAGTAACTGTAATCAAATTTAAATAAGATGGTAAAAGAGAAAATTTCATAGCTTAGTAGCTAGATAAACTGGGGAATGTTGGGAAAAAGTGATTCGAAACAGTGGGACTTCAATGGATAGATGGCCTTAGGGAGGGGAGAAGAGGGGGGACCCGCTTTCAAAGTCAGATACATTTTCTCAGACTCGTAGCTTTTGATGAAGATCTTAAGACTTAGCGATTCTTACATATTTGGAATTAGCTTAAAAGGCAGATTATTTTGATGCATTACTTGTAATCGAAAATGCTTTTTTTTTGTGTCACTGACTATTAAACAGTTCTTAATCACTAAACTTTTTCAAACTGCTTCAACCAAGATATTTTTTACCTCCTTACCAGGAACTGTTTGATTCCAAATACATAATATTCAGCAGGTTTAAGGCTTCGCACAGTGAAGTTTAAAGCAATCAGAAGCTACGGGTTCTAGAAAATTTGCAATGTTTTCAAAAAGGGAGAAAATATCCTTAAAAGGGCAGGTGATTTTGATGAAAACTGTACCATTAATTTCAGCGTATCAGAGAAACTTATTACACTGATTTCAAGCTCTAATCTAGATAAATGTGTAATTTTGCTTTTTTTAAAAGAAAACCACGGACGCATGTCTATTTTTTTTTGTTTTTTTTTTCCCAAGAGATGACTGCATCAAACCAGTAATCCTAGAAAATCGGGAAAAGGCTGATTTGAACAAAAATTGTATGGTCTAGTTCCTTTTCAAGTAGCTAAGACGATTGTACCTTAGCAAAGTGGCATTTTATGCCATTTATTTTTCTTTTTTTTGCATAAAACTACAATTACACTTCAAAGATAACAGAGTGGATATTAATTGAAAAACTTCGGTCAATCATTTTAAAAGTATTGGAAAACTATACTTTGAGCTTCACAGTTTTGGAAGAAATAATGCCGCACGGTGGCGCATTCTAAAAAGTAATATTATCCAAGATGAACGCTTAATATAGACATCTATCTTAAAGTTTTATTTAACTAAGTGCATTCAGTTTTTGTATCCTGAAGTTATTTGCAATGATACGTAATTGTGGATCAGCTCTTACGAAGGAAGGATGTTGGAGGGATGAGGGGCATCATTAGCGCCGTTGGAGAATTTGATAAGAGGGTGAAGGCTATTGTTACAAGGCGATTCGTTTTTATCCACTTTGAAATGGAAAGAGAACCAACAGCAATCGTGGGCGTTACCAATAAAACGGTCGGGGGAGAGGAAAATTGCCAACCAAGAGTGTTATTTTCACTGAAAATTAAATTGTAATATTTTTGGTTTTACTATTGATGCACTTTGATTAATATATACCCTTTTTTAGTGTTGTTGATCCCGTACTGTTGTCAGTGTAAAAAAAAAAAGTCACACTGATAACCAATGACGTATCGAGGATTTCATTTGAGGATGGGGTTGTTTTCTGGATGGGTTTACGAACAATTTTAAAAAGCGCCTCAGCCATTTGTTTCATATGCATTTTTGTTGCGTTTCTCCGAGTTTTGGTGGAGAGGGTGAGGTTAAAACGAGCATCCCCTGGCTATGGCCTTGTTGAGAACCTTGGAAATGATGACCCTATAAATCATATATGATGTTTCAGACTCCCGCTTCATATTAGATATTTACTCTTTATGCTGATTTTAAATGTGCAAAATGTTTCAAAGCTGTTCATGAAAAACTTTTAACATATGAAAGTTTGTGCAATTTTCGACCTAATAATTAAACTTTCCCAAAAAGTGGTGCAGTCTTATATTTTATTGGTAATACTTATAAAGAAATGTTTTATTACTTCAAAAGGTCCAAATACTTTACACCTCCCCCCGGATGTAAAAATATATAGCTGAAATTAAATATTTCCAATATATTCAGTCACTTGTCTTTGTCTAGTATCGCGCTAAGCTGAAAAAAACTAACGAAGAAACCGTTTTTTTTTCTCGAGTTTTAAACAGCGTAAACTAGAGCGAGTTGCCCATAATACACAAGTACCAAAACTCCTTTCCCCTACGGAAATTGAAAAAATAAACTCAAATAAAATTCTTAAATTTTGAAAGCCTTCTTTTCTACCGGGGGGATATTTACCGGGGGGGGGGGTATTTACCGACGGATTAAAGGAGTATAACCGTTTGAAGCCAGAAAAAAATTCTTTCTAGGTATATAGCCACTAAACAATTACATAATAATAGCAAGGTATATGTAAATTTTGTTAAATAAAGAAAAAAAATTCCCAGTATAATGTAAATGTAATGTTTCATTTAAGTTTTTTCCGAGTTTTAAGTGTTTTTATTTTAATTGTCGTTTTTTTAAGCATTCAGTAAGCCTACTATTATTAGGTTAATTTTTTTTTTAATTTAATTTTTTTATTATTATAACTAATAAAATTTTATTTTATTTTAATATTTTAATTGAATTATATTTTTATTTAAAATAAACTTCTCTATCCATGTATCTAATATGTAGAATACTTGTACCAAATACATTTTGCATTCAGACCCACTATACTTTACCCCTCCCCCTCACCCTAAAATGAAAATCTATAGCCCAAGTTTTTTTCTAAAGTAAATAAAAAACTAACGAAAAAAATGGTGAGTTCTTGAATTTTACACAGCATACACTTGATTGAATGGCGAATAATCCCCCCGTACCAACCTCCCGTCCCTCTCCTGTATTAAAACTTTCAAATTTGGACAGCCTCATTTTCCAGGGGGGGTTTTTTTCGTGGGGGAGGGGGGAATTTTCCGGGGGGTATTTTACGCCGCGGGGGGTGGGGGGTGGTTCAGGGAGTAATCACCGGGGGGTAATCCCCGGGGGGGGGGTAAATGCCGACCACCGTAAGGTCTTAGGGGTGGCAAAGCCTTCCTCATGTCGCAGAGATGATTGTTAATTTTGGATAGCTGAACTCTTATTCGAAAAGCAAACACGCCAAATGAGCTTTTTCTGTTAAAGCTTTACTGTGAAAAAGTAAAATTTTGATTTAAAGAGTCGGATTTTAAGGCGGTAAACCTCCTATTACTTAGGATTTCCCAGGCAATACTATGAGGAAATGAAAAAGAATACAAGTTTTCTCTCATGGAAGCAAAAGGCTACATTAAATCTCAAAACAAACTCAAGTTGTTCAGTATATCAGAGGGGCTCCCCCCCCCTCAACCCACAACCTTGAAGTTTGACTTCTTTTTCCAATTCTTTAAGGACTACTCAAACGCAAAGGTATTTAAACTGGAATTGAATTAAAAAAACACGTTTTTTCAATCAAAAGTAAGGGGCAACATTAAAACTCACAACCAACAGAAATGATTACGTAGAGGAGGGGGTCTCTCCCTCCTCAGTACCTCTCAGTCATTCTTTGCGCTAAATTTCGAGTTTTTGTTCCTTTAAGAATGACTCCTTATATACATTTAAATTAAAATGATAATAATAATCTTCGTACAAATTAAAAAAAAAACTTTTTTTAATTAAATGATGGTAAGCGTGATAAGCAATAGTATTTAAGCACTGTAAAATTTTAGCGTAGATAGAGAGGGAGCTGATGACTGGGAGGTCTTCTCATATCGGAATAATTTTCGTGTTTTGAGTTTTAAGTCCGTTGTGTTCGTTTTAAGTTTTAATTTTACTCTTTACTTTCATTGAAAAACACTCGTTATTCAGTTAGCAATTATAAAATGGATTCTAATGGGCGAAATTTGCAGTATTTCGCTGTTGATAAGGCTTATACCATTTTTTTTTTATTGTCTTGTATTTACGTAGTTTTGCGGTCTTATAGTTTTTTTCTCTTTTCATTTCAAGCATTGTAAAAAAAATAACATTATAATTCTGCTGGAGAAAATTTCTATGGGCACATGAAGTATTTTGAGGTGAGACAGGAAATTAAAGCATAATTTTGCTCAGCCGCTATCTTCTGTTTATACTCTGGTCACTCAAAATGAAATAGAAATTACATTAGAACATTTTCACATTCTAAATATGTATTTACACTATTATTCTATTCTAAGTGTTGGCTTGCATGCAAGATGTTATTTCAGTAGTGAGAGAGTGCCTTCAAGAAGGAAAAACTTCACATATTCACTGAAAAAGACGAATTATATGGAAATCGTTAATTAAATAATAAAAAAATAGTTATAAAAAATTTCAGGTGACGTGGGTATTCCCTTCACTACCTACCTTTTAATACTTCAAACCTACCCTTACTGGGTAAACTTAGTCTATGAGTTTGTGTGTTAATTTTGTTATTTTTGTAAGTTATTCTTTGGGGCTTTTTTTTACTGTTAGATGGCGACCACAAAGGTGGCAAATTATACGAGTAAATCTTACAAACCTTGAAGAACGAGGATTGAGAAAAGAGGCTCCAGGTATAAAGATTAAATTCCTGATACATATCTTTCTTATCTGGCTAGTGCAATTACAACTGAGGCTTGGTTCTATTACTATTTATTATTTACTATTTAGTATTAATATTTAGTATTAATTATTTACTATAAAACTTGGTATTTCAATTCTGTTCTTTTGTAGATGGCATCGTCTGGGTATATAAATCAAGGGTAACTCCGTCACATTCATCAAGGATTGCGAGCAACAG
The DNA here is from genome assembly GCF_049724085.1 of Artemia sp. Qi Xiang Cuo. NCBI lineage: Eukaryota > Metazoa > Arthropoda > Branchiopoda > Anostraca > Artemiidae > Artemia > Artemia sp. Qi Xiang Cuo. Next base: position 367,883 of record NW_028297440.1, read on the forward strand.
ACGACCAAACCTTTGTACAGAAAAGGAGGAGACAGGATCAGCAGATCAGGCATCATTTTGATTGGCCAGCAACTAGCCGACGAGAGATATTTTTCTGTAATTTTCACGTTAGCCTTCACGCACTTAATTTTTGCACCTAAAATTATAGATTAAATCTGAATTTTTTTTTAGTTCATATTGTCAAAAAAAATTAATTTTATGTAGTCATATCTTGAAATTTTACTAATGAGTCGAACAGTCAATCTTTCTGCAATTATCCTTTCATACGCCATTGAAAAAAAAATCTGTCTAGTTTGATTTTTTATTTTTTTTGGAATTTAGCATGCAACCACTTGACTAACTCCAGAATTCAGATGGTCCGAGTTATATTCTTTTACAAAAAAAAAATTAATGCAAAAATAAAAAAAATTGTTTGGTAATGACTGCTATATTCAATTCTTTAGGGGGATTTCACTAAACCCTTCTATCAATGCACTTACAAACACCCTGTCTTCTTAAGTCCTTTTGTAAACAAGAAAAATTCTGGTTTGGGGCTTGATTGACTTTTGAATTTACATCAGATTGTTACAAGATGATTGTTCCACACAGATTGTTAAAACCACAGCCAATAGTGATTAAACGAAAAAATATTCCAGTAATGATATAATTTTACTTTTTTCTAGCTCTATGACACTATAAGCCATTAACTTCATTTATAGCTCATTTTATACCTTGAATTGTGCTTGATTGTTTGCTTTTTTTGTGAGTATTTTTTTAAGGATTTGGGAATTCTGAGCCTTCTTTCCTATCTGTGTAAAAATAAAAGAAAGATAAATAAGAAAATAAGCGTTAAAAAAGTCATCTAAATGTTTTCTTATTCTGACCTTTGGGCTGCAGTAACTCATGGACGCTGTGGTTCCTCTGTAATTGAGATATATTACCCCCTTTACTAAGTTGTATAGCTTATTCTATTAAGATATTAAATAAATCAAAAACAAGTTTTTCTTAACAAAAGTAAAAGTATAAATTATGTCTAAAGCAGATTTAAAAAAATAACAGACATTATAATGATAAATCAGCAAAAAATTTAATATAAACAAATTAATAAAAATGAAACCTATAATTAACTTATATTCTACTCAAAAATAAAACTAATAGTCAACTAAAACTAAAAACAAACAAAAATTACTATACAAAATTAACAAGACGGTCTTCACAATTCACCATTAATAAATAAATGTAACTAAACACGAACAAAAATTATAATAAATAACCGAGTCAAACTGAAAATGAGCAAAATTAACATGAGTAAAGCTGACAACCCCCCAGCCTTCTCAAGACCAGAACATAATTTTTGCTTTACTGAAAACAATAGAAAAAATTAAAAATGTTTTCATTTTGCTTTTACTTGTTTAAAATGTTTTTACTAGATATATGAAAGGGGAAGTTTTCTCCCTTGCACTCCAATTACAGTGAGAATATCATTCGTGCTTTACTAAAAGCATATATTTTAAGCAATTTCAAAGTGACAGAGAAATAAAAATGGACTTTTTGTCAAATAAAACTCAAAGTCGTATCCAGAGTAAAGGGCTTACCTGGCTTGAGCTCACCCCTGCTCCCTATCGCATAAATTTTTAATTAGCATATTAAAAAGGATCAAAATTTAAAATAATCTCATTCTGTTGGTTTTTTTCCATCTTTTGTACCCCCCCCCTTGAACAAAACACCCCCAAAATTCGTCCAGAATGATGGGCTTTACTGTTCTTCAGCCCTCCCCCCCCCTCACCCTCCGCTTAAATGTTCGATTCTACTCATAAAAAAACTACAAAATGGTTATAAATAGATTTTGATGGGTTTCGTAAAGTTTTTTTTTTTGTTGACACCCCTTTTAAAAATCATAGCCGCTCCCCCAAAAATAATCCTAGAAACAGACATAAAAATAAAATAAACTGTTCACAATACATATTGTTTTCTATGAAATACATTTTAGAGTTTGTAAAACTAATCTACTTTAGACATATTTTCAGTCTTTCCTTTTATTTATTTTTTTTTTTAATTTAATCTCTGTACATTTTTTATTAATTTTTGTAAAAAAGGAAAAAAAAATGCAAATTTATGAATAATAAATTTGAATTTAATGTATATGAATTAGAATTGAAATTTAAATTGCCCATAAGCTTTTAATTATTAAAAAGAAATGTTTTTGCAGCAATCGTCAACATATTAATTGCTGAATTGTTCTATACATTTGACTCTGTAGAAGAGTAGCATAAGTTTTAACTTTGGTACTTTGTGAATTCACCATGAAAAGCTACCTTTTTAAATTATTTTTGTTAAAAATTCACCCCACGGACAAATTCATCCCAAAAAATTCCAACAGACCCCCCCCCCCCAAACATCTTAAGAAATGACAGAATTTTCAGTTTAATAACTTTCTGTCCTTAGATTTCCTTTTTACAACCGTAGAAATTTTAGTTCATAATAATTTTATCGTGTCCCAAGGAATGGACAAAAGTGTTATCTAAATTACTTTATTAGTTTCCTGAACATTGAAATTAGTGACTTGTTAAGTTGCTCCTACTTAGTACCAACTGGGTCGTGTGGCACATTAAGAGCCATCTTTAGAGTTGGTGTCGACCAGGGAACACCATCGTCCAATTCAAATATTAGCAAAAAAATCAAAATGGAATATTTGATCAAAGTGGGTTCCCTAGCCCCTTCTCAAGCCATGGATTCTAAAGCAACAACCCAGCCCCCTTTAAACGTCTTCGGGCACTGTCCCCACAACCCTGGAGATATTTATGGTATTTGTGGTATAATTGCACGATATCTACTGCGCACCCTTAGGTATACGCTATATGATTTCTGACCATTTAACTTATTTAACTTATTTTTCTGAAAGTTTTTTTTTTTAATTAATTTTTGTTCGTTTTTTATTGCAAAAAAATTTAATGTTTTTAAAACTTCCTTATTTAAAAATCAAACTTGAAAAAAATAAATCAAATATTAATAAAATTAAACAAAAAGATATAAAAGTAACAATATTAAAGGTGAAAAAATGGGTTTGTGTGAACCTCGGATTTTTTATTATCAGATGTTTGAACCATAATAAAATCAACCCAAATCAGTTTGGCTTTAGGCCGAATCATAGCACCAGGCATTGTTTAATTTATATACTTGAAGCTATTTTCAAACATCTTGAGTTGAATAGTTCCTATGTTGAGGCTGTTTTTGCTGATATTAGCTAAGCCTTTTACAATTTGGATCATCAGACAGTTATAGATAATACAAGGGCTTTAGGTGCAAGAGATTTGTTTTACGTATGTTAGCTAGTTTTTTGTCAGGCCTTGAGCACTGTCTAGTCCTCCCTAATGGGGATTCATCAGGTTTTCCAACGGGGATTTCCTGTGGAGAACCTCAAGAAATAAGTTAGGTCCTTTAACCTTTTTAATAGTTTTTAACAGTGTTTTACCAAGTTTTGACAACTCTTTTAAATTTGCGGATGATTTGACATTACTGAACCTTTGTCAAACATCTAAAACTTTGAATGTTACACTCGATTCACTAATTAACAATTTAAGGAATAATCTTGTAAATGTTAAACTCAAACTTAAGCATACCCAAAAGCAGTTTCAGTTATTTTCTTTTTTTAAAAATATGCCCCCTATCAATAATTACCTTTGCATACCAAATCTAAATACTGTTAAACTGCTTGGTGTGCAGTTGGACAACGACCTTAAATGGAGCTCCCACGTTTCCCACTTATTTAAGTTAGGTAGTTTTCTCCTTAAATCTTTCTCCCTTCTCAAACGGTTCTCCATATCAATTCAAAACCTTAAAATAATTTATTGTTCTTATATTAGACCTTGTCTGGAAAATGGTGGTTTATTTATTATTTATTCTTAAATATCATGCAGTAAGCCTAGTTTTTTTATTCTTATATCTTATCGAAAAGGATTCTCTTAAACTCACCTGAGCTTTGAGTACTACTTCAAAAATAGCCACAAGACAACAATAATTAATCATAATTTTTCTTTAAAAAAACCAATTGAGTGAACTGGATAAAATCTGCGATTTTTCTTCAATTCGTTTTTTCTCTTTTTAATATTGTATATTTTTACTAGGTGTTTCAGTTTTTTTTTTTTTGCGACACTGAACTAGTTTTGAAATTTAAAATCAAAGAACAGTTGGGAATAGCTATGATTAAGACCAATCATTTTTACCGTAGGTCTGAAAATGTTATCTCTATGCATAACCTTTTCCCCTTTTCCAGAATTTAAAATGTTCAATATTTAGACTTCTTTTACGTATTTTCTTTAGTTATGTTTCTAAGCCGACTGTATAAAAAAGGCTAATTAAAAAAATAGAATAAATAATGGTTAAAAAAGAAACTAAGGTTTATAACAAATTAGGATTATGAATCCCTCCTACGCCAAGATAGTTATTCAAACGAAACATAAAATAAGACAAATGTAAGACACACTATATGAAATTCACGTTTTTCAATTTCTCTATTTGAAGCAATATTACATACAGTGTTTTCAAATGATGAATCACATTCGGTAACTCCCAAATAAAAATCACTGGGCTTATAGTCATAAAAGGCAGTGTTGTCAAAATGATGACGTAGAAACCAATTTGTCTTGTTACCCCAACAGTTGAATCGTAGACCTGATTTTTCCTCCCAAAATAACTTAAAACCACGACGATATTAATCTCGTAGAAACAAACTAAAATCATGTTTGGGGTTCTATTTAAACATACCGGGATAAATATTCTCCCACTGATCACATTTGTCATAGTGACAATTGGAGTATAGTTGCCCTCTAGGGTGAGAGTCACAAATCTATGCAAGACATTTATTACAGCCTTTAATTTGTACTCTATAGCCTCTATTATATTTACATGGATTGCATAATATGCACTTTTGATTATAGTCATCAATAATTGTACAATTTTTACATGATGACCAACTGCCAAGAGTGTACATACGTAGTGGACATGTATAGAACATTTTTTTGGTTTCCGATGTCCGACTCTCTCACTACTAAAAAAAAAAACTGATCCACATTCGATAAATTCAGAGGAGGGTGGGAGAGGAATTACTCTGTGACGTTACATAACCTCTTCCAAAGGAGGAGCCATCTACATAGAATCTATGGCAATGTTTTCAAAAGTATATCCTCGATATTATTCTGCTTTGTTTCAATTAATATATCAATAAATTGAGTAAAAGCATTTCAGTCACGTCGTAAAAGCTTCATACAATAGTTCAATGGGGGAGAATTATTCCACATTATATTGTCAAGTGTTTCATGTGAGAATATCTTCCGTTGAAGTGATAACTCGAGACAATCGTCATCCAAAATCAAATGTTTTTCCATAATCACAAGATTCGACCTAATTTTCTCTTTCTCAAATTTATTCATTTTTTAATCCTAACACTCTCACTGCTGACTCTAGACTAACCACGATTCATTCTACTTAAAGAATAACCTAACATCTAACAAAAAGAAAGGGAACTTTTTTAATTTCGAAACAATTTTATTGAGCGTGTATAATTACAACAATAATATATATTGTACATACACAATTATCGATATAACTTATTGTCCTCTATATGCTTCGACATTGCATTTAAAGCATATTGAAGTCTACTCACATGTGCTATATCAACTTGTGCAGCGAAGCATAATTGATCCTCCATTTCAAATTTGCTCAAAGATAACACTCATCTTGCATATACTTCATCTCATTCAATATAAAGCCATGATCCTCTCGTGAATTCTACTGCACTGTTTGGTGCTCTTGCATCATATCTGCTGCAGCTGCTGCTGCTTTCAACTCCTCTCAATTGCTGATTTCATACTCAAAGTGTAAACATTTCACTCAATAATGAAAATATATCTCAATGAATAAAGTCAAACTGTTCTCACTCCTTGAATTCGATTCTCAGAATAATAGCAACTATAGCAAAAATCCTTCCTTATATTCACAGCAATCTTGTCCCGTTCGTATTTCCGACTCCCTGATTGGCCTAGAAAGAGACACGTGATCCTGTACCGTTAGACTCGCTCTTATCTGGCAATGTTGTAAGCTTCTGTTCGGATTCAATACGCATAGAGACATCGAACAACATAACATAACCAACAAACATAACATAACCAAGAAACAACATAACTACTAAGAAACAGCATCAACATAACATAATATAACATAACATAACCGTCAAAATAACATAGCATTAAACCACATAACCATCAAACAACAAAACAAACAAACAGCATAACCATCAACAAAATCATGAAACAACATCAACATATCAGTCATAACCAACAAACAAAACATAACAATGAAACAACATAACCATCAACATAACATAAAAACATAACATAACACAATAACATAACATCTATATAACATAACATCAAACCACATAACCATGAAACAGCAACAACATAACATAACACTCGTGACCAACAAAAAATATAACCATCAAAAAGGCCTAGAAAGTGACACGTGATCTTTTACAGTTAGACTGGTTGTAGATGGCAGAAGAGGGGCCCCGTTCAAATGTCAATATGCTTCCCTACTGATCGATAAAGTGGACAGCTTCACTTACCTTGGTACCATTATTACTAAAGACGGTGGGTCCCATGAAAATTTTATAAGCAGAATAGCCAAGAATCACGGTGTTTTTTTTACAGTTGAAAAAAGATTGGAAGAATAGGAAGATAGGTCAACGAACCAAGATTAAAATATTTGAAGCTATAGTGATGACAGCGGTCAGATATAGTTCTGAAGCATGGGCACTCCGGAAAACAGAGTAAGATTTGCTAGATATTTCCCAGAGAAATAGCCTACGAATTGTTTTGGGTACCCGACTCACTGACCATATTTCAAACAGTAGGCTGTACAAAAAGTGTAATTCATTCCCACTTTCTAGAGCTATAATAAGAGAAAGGTTGAGATGGCTAGGGTATGTTCTGCGGATGAATGTTGACAGATTTTCAAAAATTGTCCTTTTCAGCCAACCATCTAGGGCTAAACGGAAAAAAGGTCGTCCGCAGATGGGGTGGGAAGATGTTGTACAGAACAATTGAAGGAAAATGGAAACTTCCTCGAAGGGTGTAAAGAGGGAGGCTTTGAAGAGATAGGAATGGAGGAATGTGCGTAGCTGTGTTGGCCTCGGGTGGTTTGGTGCAGCAGTGAGTTGTTAGTAGTGGTATTAGTAGTAGTAACTAATTAATATTCATTTCATTTATTAGTTAATACTCATCTTAATTAGTGTTTTAATTATTTATAATAAATTATTTATTACAAATTATGTACGCAAAATTATATTATTACCGCTAGAGGTGGTTT